>NC_142092.1:29364520-29665353 GCF_054644295.1 Miniopterus natalensis | reverse complement strand
CTGGCCTAGGAATGGCAAAGGGACAATATATATATTTCACTGAGAGAAGAATTCTGAGGCTAAGTTCAGGCTCAATGGAAGAGACGCCTGCAATTGATTAGCAATATCAGCCATGGAGAGGGAAAGAGTTAAATGGAGGTACTATCCTGACTTGTAATAACTATTTCAAAGCCTTATGTTGTTTCTTAATTTAATGAAGAATTATGCTAATTCTATTAGCCTGGCACATAGTTGGTGCTCAGTACAGAGAGGTACTATCATGTATTGAGTGACTGCTATTTATCAGGCCCTGGGCCAGGCTATACATTTACAACATTCAAGTTAATCATAGATATACACTCAGATTCAGCTAAATTTAAACTTGATGAGCTGTTTATATTCACAATACTTCTAATCTATGGTGTTTTTCCCAACACCAACAAATGCTGTAGCTCTCTGGACACCAAGTGGGTGCCCAACAATTCAATTCAATTCTGACACTACCCAGAGATAGCAAAGAGCCCAAAAGTTAAGGGCTCAGTCCCACAACACTGCCCTCACTTCGGATACCAGCAGCAAGCCCCAGGTTGCCACCTGTACTTCTGACCAACTGGTTATAATTTTGGGGGTCCCATGACCCCCTCCTTGGGTTCAATCATTCACTAGGGGGTGGGGTGAAAGTTCCACATTTCTAATCATGGCTGGGTCTTTCTGGACACGGTGCTGATGCTTTTTAGGGGCCCTCAGTCACCAGTCATCTGATTAGCACACAAAACTCTTATCCCTCTGCTGATCCCAAGGGTTTCAAGAGCTATATGCCAGGAACCAGGGAAAAAGACCAAATATATATTTGTCACACATGGCCTTAGATATATCGTGAAAAAACACATCTCTTTTATACAGATTTCAATACCAGGATTAAAAGAACCCTAATAAAGCTTTCTTAGGCACCTAATAAACTTACATTAAGTTTATAAAGGCATCACTTGTATATGGGATAAATGCCAGTGTCAGTGTCTTAGGCGTGACATTTGCTGCCAGGGAGCAGAATGCGTGCCAGAGCTCTGTCCTATTCATGTCATGCCTCCGATGTCCGGCCAACTGCGGGCATTCAGAGAGAATGAATGAAGCCCGGAGCCATTTGCTGATCATTTAACCAGGGACATGTCTCATGTCCTCCCTCTAGTGGCCATGAAAGTTTCCAGGACAATTCCTGTACCCTTGGTCTGCATTTTCTTTTCAGTGCCCTTAATATGAATACTCTGAACTTCCCAGATCACTGGTGATCGCCTTCTGTGTGTATGTGGACACGTGCCTATGTGGCTACAGACACCAAGGAGCAAACAGCCACAAGTCAAGGTGTTCTTCCAGCGTTCAGACCCCTGATCGTTACATAGAGGACCACAGGCTCTGCCCTCGGCGAGGGAGAGGAAGTGTGGGCTCTAAGTCTGGCCAAGGTATCAGGGGTGGGCAAGAGAGAGCCATCCTGCCCGAGAGGCTGATTCCAAAGCGCGAGTGTAGCTTAGCGAGGGGAGCAAGAAGAGGGACATCGCAAATCACATCCGTGGGAGTCTGAGCTACGGGCGCTGGGCCTTCATCCCAGTGCCGCTTGTTTCTCAGCTCTCTGCTCCTGACCCTGGGACGGCCTGCTCAGGTGGGAGACGAGATAAGACGCGCAGGGCGTGTCAGGCCCAGACTCGGGAGCAAGAAATGTCATTTGCTCTATACTTCAGTTTCTCAGTTCAATTCCTACGTCAAGAGCCCAATTCCCCAGCACTGGAAATATATCTCATTTGACGGGCTCAGTTGACCCACTGCTATTTGTCTTTGCCAACCCGTGCTGAGACGTCTGGGTTCTGACCTTCCCAGATGTTTGCCCCCAGTCTGCCAGCTGGCAGGGGTGGGGGGGCGTGGGAGTCATTCTGCTTTTCTCGTGCCTCTGGGAAGCCATCGAAGGTCCAGCCAGCCTGAGCCACCTCTGCAGTGGTTCCTCTCGGAGGTCTGGTCAGGGAAGCAGAGCCCAGAGCCCCATGTGGAACCCACCAACTTTATCTTTCCCTTTTGTTGTTTGGTCCCCATTTTCAGTCAGGGAATCTTTTCTAGTCTGGAGGATGGTAGGGAGCTTGGTAAGAAGCTGTGTTCTCTGTCCGGATGAGAGACAATAAACACACGATTATGTGTGTGTGTGTGTGTGTAACCCAAGGAAAAATAAACTACCAGGAGGGGAAGAAAAATCAGTTAATTATTCAAAGTACTATCCCAGGATGTCATTATTGGCCTTAGGCTATGCTGGATTTGAGTAACAAAAAGGACACTTAGGGAAACATTTTAGCTTCTTTCTACTCAAGGTGTATGACTGAGTCTTTAAAATTGTACCTCCTGATTTTTTTACTTTTGTTTTTGAGGCAGTAAGAAGAAAGAAGCAGGAGCCATGTGAGTCAGTCTTGATTAAAGACCTACTAAAAGAAGGTTCATGTCCCTCTAAGGGGTGGACAGCTAACTGGAAACTCAGACCCAGAAGGTAGTGTCCTCTGGAGACCTGTCAAGAAAAGGAGATGGAAGGTACTGAGCCAGTGTGGGAGCCACGGGTTTACTATCTCCCAGTGTACACAGAGCTCATGAGCGTTAATCCTGGAGAAGGGACAAAGCTCCAAAGTCCAAGGATTCCTGCCTGTGCAACAGCATCATCGGGCGCGGGACACGGCCTATTCCATTTGCCCAGGTGACTCTGGGGAGATGGCTCCTGGCCCCTCTCTTGTTATGGGGCCACTTGGATGTAGTCCCTCCCGTTACCAAAAGTGGCCAGATGTCCAGGGGCTGCCTACCTAGATACAAGCCAACAACCAATCCTTTAAAAATATAGAGCTAAAAAACAATCACATTTCTCATTTCACAGACCATTGGTGCCTAAGTCCACACTCCTGCATTAAAACCAAGGGTCATCAGCCAGCTTAATAACCTTTAAGGCCAAGGGCTTTCACTATTTCAGGTCACAGGCCAATCACCAAAGCAAGATCTCATTACCGAGTGGTGTTACTTGGGACCATGGGATGGATCTTAGGCCCTATAAAGGGACTTGTCCCAAGGACCCCAGCCAGGACAGTGTGTGATAATCCAACGAAATACTATAGGAAAGTCCGAGTCCAGATGTTTCCCTTAAATGTGGCAGAGGTAAGGGAGCTAAGGTTTGTGTACAAGAGGAAGAGACTGAAATAAGAGGGAGAGATTAAACATCTGTTTCTGGTAGCACAGGGATTCAAAGAAAAATTCTTGTGAGACAATTTCTGCTTTGAGTTTGGAACCAGCTTCTGGGGCAATGGAAATTCCACTAGTCTCCCATAATTATAGGAGGAAGAAATTCAGTGCTCTTAGGGAAGGGACCAAGACCCTGCTTTCTTAGACTGATGTCAGTTGAAAGGCCCCTTCGAGGACACCCAGGGTTAGTCATGTTGTGTTTCTGAGTCACATCTGCACTTTACTGCAGCCGCAGCAGGGTTCAAAGGCAGGAGTCTCTGCAAATGTTGCCACCCAAGGACTTTAAATACACTGTTATAACCTGAGACTCAGCAAATTCCAAGAATTGCTTTCCCATCACCACCACATTTTTAATTTTTACTTTCTGATTACAGTTGCATTCAACACTATTTTGTATTGGTTTCAGGTGTACAGCACAGCAGATAGACATTCATAAATTACCAAGTGTTCCCTCCGATAATTCACGTGCCCACCTGGCACCATACATAGTTATTACAATATTATTGACTGTATTTCCTGTGCTGTACCTTATGTCCCTGTGTCTGTTTTATAAATGCCAATTTCTACTTTTTAATCCCATCTCCTTATTTCACCCACCCCGTCCATCACCACCACATTTTTTAATGACCAAACCACAGAAAAGCCAATTTCCCATTTTTACTCTTTGCAAGTTCCCTTCAAGGCTACAGTTGTTTTTTCTGAGGTAAGAAAATGAAAGCGATAAGAACCACAGGGCAAAGCCTGCTCTGCCCAGCAGTGATAATGTGAGGTTGAGGGTGTGTTGAGCTGTGGAGAGGGCACGGTGCCCAGATGACCTTCTTTGGGGCTGACACAGGTCCCCCCTCCCAAATCTCACTGCGGACTCATTCTGTAAGGACAAGGAGAAGGTGAAGGGCATGCCTACTCTTTGAAAGTCAACAGAGATTCTCAGGGCCTTCCAAAAATAATTTTAAAATATAATTTCCTTATCACAGAAGTCAGACTTATTCATCATCAAAACTTAGCCACTTAATTGTAGCTTTCCAGACATACAGGTGCCTTTTTTTTTTTACAAAAATGGGATCATTCTGTTCCATAACTTGCACCTTTCACCTAACAATACAGTACGGGCATTTTTTTTTGGTATCAACAAAGATTTACCTACATCATTTTTTGTGACTGAGTAATAGTCGGATTATATAGATGCATTATATTTTGCTTGAAACATTTGATCAGGTATTTTGAACATTCCAATTTTTCACTTTTATAAATAACATTGCAGTGGACAGCCTTGTAAGATGCATTTCTGTTGTCTACACCCATTTTGAAAAAACAAAGTATGATAGCCTGGCCAGGTGGCTCAGCTGGCTGGAGCATCATCCAGTAGCTCAAAAGGCTGTGGGCCTGATCCCCAGTCAGGGCGCACACCTGGGCTGAGCACTCAGTTCCCAGCTGGAGCAAGGACAGGAGGCAACTGATCGATATTTCTCTCTCTCTTGCTCCCTTCCTCTCTCTCAAATCAGTAAATACTTCCCTCTGGCTGATTTAAAAAAAAACACAAAACAATTTATGATCGATGTTGCCAAACCAACTACCACGATATATCCTTCTATATCACTTTTACTAGCAATAAAGTATCATCTTTCCAATTGTTGGATAGATATTGCCCTCTTATTGCTTTAATTTATATTTCATTGACCAATGAGGTTGACATTTCCTCACAGATTTGTCTGAAGCCATTTTCAAAAGGGAACAGAACCTCTGAGTGAGAATTGTTACATTTTTCCAGCCTCTGCTAACACCCAGTATCAGTAGGGCCATCAGAACATCACTGTTCACTCGGGCCAGGAAAGGGCTTAACCAGGGGAAACACTGTAGAGCAGACAAGCTCCTCACTAGGAGACAGAACATTCTCCCACATCAGGTTCCACTGCCTCCTTCCTCACTCATCAAAACCCACTGTCAAGACAAAAAGCTGAAGGCCTGGGGCTGGGTGGGAACCAGACAGTGGGGGGGAAGGGGGGAAAAGTGGGGACATCTGTAATACTCTCAACAATAAACAACTTTTTTTTTTTTTTTTTTTTTTAAAGAAAAAACATTGAAAGCTCATTTCTAGAAGAGACTGGTAGCAGTTTTGCTGAGCTACCCTGCCCAGAAATATTCACATTTAACACATCTAAAAACCTTAAGCTTTTTGGTGGGAAGAAACCAACACTTCCAGACTCATAAGAATCTTAGCCCCCTTCTTACCAGGAGGTGATATGAGCTCCTGGAAGAGGGTGAGAGCTGGACAGAAGGCTTGTGTTTCAATATTAACCTCTCGTCCCCCAGAGCCTCAGTTCTGAACGTCAGCGAGCAGCTGCCCTGCAGTTCCTTGCAACTGTTGGTGCCTAATGTGTGTGTTGATGCTGAGTTCAAGGGCAGTAACATGGTATTAAACGAATAAGCTGAAAGATGTCAGGCCGCCTCAGCTACAACATAAGATCAAACCTTTGGCTCAGTATATTCTGCTAGGAGTGGTTTCAAGAGAAAAAATTGCTGGGGGAGGGGTGGAATCTGTATTCATGAAGATGTTTATTGCAACACAACTGGCCAACCACTTGGAAATGAGATAGTAAATTATGGTACAACTGCTGGATTAGAAGTTAGGCAATCGCTGTGATCACACACACACACACACACACACACACACACAGAGGACTATAATTCAGCCATAGAAAAAGGAGGAAACCTGCCTTTAAAGACAACATAGATAGACCTGGAGGACACCATGCTACATGAAATAAGTCAGACCGAGAAAGACAAATACTGTATAGTCTCACTTGTAAGTGGACTCTGAAAAAGCCAAACTCATAGAAATAGAGAGTAGAATGGTGGTTGCCAAGGGGCTGGAGGGTGGAAGACATGGGGAGATGTTGGTCAAAGGGTACGAATTCCCACTTAAAAGACAAACAAGATGTGGGGATCTAATGCACAAGGTGACTATCATGATCACTACTACATTAAATACACAGAAAGTTTTTAAGAGAGTAAGTAGATCTTAATGTTAACACCACATACACACATAAAAGTCACAATTATGTGAAAGGACAGAAATGTTGACTAACCTAAGTGTCCCAATCATTTTCAATAATCTATACGTATGTATAACCATCACGCTGTAAGTTACATATGTTATATGCCAATAATATCTCAATAGCTGGGGGGAAAAGTTAAGCAACCATTAAAAATGACTATCAGGCATATTCTTTTATATAAAAGTAAATGAAAAACTTATATATACAGAACGGTATATGTACTATGATGGCCAATTATCCTTTAAAACATATACTCAAATGAAAGAGTCTAGAAGGTAATAAAACACATCAGGGGTTATATCTGGGTTCTGAAATTAATATTAAATTTTATACCCTATTGCTTTTGCACTTTTCAAGTTTTTGGCAATAAGTATGTATTGCTTTTAGAGTAACGTTTATCAAAAAATTATAAACATTTTTATCACTCTGTGATTGTGTATATGATAGAACATAAATAAATAAAAGCAGGTTTTAAAAATGCAGTCATGCTATTAAACATATGCATATTCATTACATATGGAAAAGACTCAAAGGCAGCTCATGGAAATGAAAGCCCCTCAGTTTTGGGGTCATTTTGGGGGCTTTTTTTTTTTTTTTAACATAAGTTTGCATTAGTGTTGGGACTATGCTGTTTGTAGAACTGTTCCGAGTTACCTTTGTGATTTTTAGGTTGAACAGAACATATCAGGTTTGGATGAAATGACTCTGTTCTGAGGCTTCACAGAGCTGCTCCTCCACACAGCCTGGAAACTGTGCCAGATGCTATTAATAAAGATAAAAACAAAATAATAGCCCAGAATTGGTGGATGCTTTTGAAATCATTTGCACATATATTATCTCACCTCTCTCTCAACCACCTGAAAAGACTAATTTAGGGATGGTTGAACTTATAATATCACAGAACTGGGGACATGGAAAAATCAAGGCAAACTGCAGTCAAATTTGAAAACAAGATATTGAAACCCAAAATACTTGCTTTGAGTTAATAGCGTTATTAAAGGTTATTTTTACAAATTAGACGGTGATGAGAGAGCTGGGGAGATGAGAAGACCAGCGTGGAAAGAGGGTAGAGAGAGCATGAACTTGTACAGTATTTTCTGTTCCTTTTCTAGCTGTGGGCCTGCAGGCAAAGTTGCACATGCTCCCTAAGCCTCATTGTCCTCATCTGTAAAATGGGACTAGTAATAAGAATGGTTGTTTTGTAAACCAAATGAGTTGATTTGTATATGCATGTATTTGTAGAGTGTGTTCATTAAGTGAGAGGTGTTATATTTCTTCTTTTTCCCCAAACCAGGAAAGTAGTGCATTTTCACCTCACAAATTGGGGCCCAAGTGTGTGGGAAACCCGCAGTCCTCTGACTTATCTTAGTCTGGGTGGCAGGGGGAGGGTCTCTGCCGTCCTTGTGTAGTTGGGTAGGAGGGAGAATGGTAGGGCAGGGGTTCCAGAGGCCAACTTTGGGCAGCTGGAGGGTAAAGAGGGTGGGCTTCACCAACTTTGCAGTTTTGCTGGTGAATCACTGTGGTCAACCGCCTGCTGCCAACTTTGGGATGAAGGCATAAAGAAGAGTGAGCTGCCCGGCTGGTGTGGCTCAGGCTCAGTGGTTGAGTGTCGACCCATGAACCTGGAGGTCACGGTTTGATTCCTGGTCAGGACACGTGCCCGGGTTGTGGGCTCGATCCCCAGTAGGGGACCTCACTGTTTATGTTCCTACTTTGGGAGCTCCTGCCTGCTATATCAGACACTCACCCCAAATTACCTTAAGCAAAAGAGGAATCGATTGAAAGAATCCTAGAGCATCTTAAGCAATAAAAAGGAGGCCATGTAACCAAACCACTGGGCCTTAGAAAACAGGGACCAGGATATCAAGTGATGTCAGCACTTCCTTTATCAGCTACCTGCTCCTGGACCAACCAACCAAGTCAAGAGGGAAGGTTCTATAAGAACATGAAAATTCCCACTTACACCTCATGAAGTTGGGATGGTAGGGGCTGGTTCTCAGAAGGGCATGTTATTCCATGGAGAAAGAGAAGGGTAATGGCACTCAGGGTCTCTTTTTTCAAGAAGTTGAGGTGGCACCAAGGACCTGGGCCAGGCCCTGGAAAAGTCTGGGAGTGTTGGGGGACTGGGTGAAAAACATGAAGGGATTCAGAAGTAGAAATTGGTAGTTACAAAATAGTCATGGGGATATAAAGTACACCATAGGGAATGTAGTCAATAATATTGTAATAACTGTATGGTGCCAGGTGGATACTTGAAATACTGGGTCGACCAATTTGTAAAGTATATGATGGTCTAACTACTGTGCTCTACACCTGAAACTAATACAAAATAATATTGAATGTAAACTGTAGCTGGGGGGGTGGGGAGGCCAATAGAGCACCAAAAGACCTGTGCGTGCAAATATTTTGCAATTTCAGGACTCCAAGGCTTAGTGAGAAGTGAAGCTTGAAGGAGGTTTCACAACAGACCAGTGGTAACCATACAAGTGTAAACACAGCTCTCATTATAGTATTTGTTAATGATCACCCTTTGTTAGTGGCTATTGGCTCAAATTCATCCTGTATAAGTCAAGGATGCTAAATTCAAGGTCCAAGACAGTTTAATTCAGTGGTCTACTTCCCTGGTAACTATGTGACTTAAAGACTTCTCTGAGCCTCAGTTTTCTCATCTTTAGTGTGGGGATAATAATACTTGTCTCGTAGGTCAAAATATAATGAATGTATACAGTCTTGTGGTAGCTAAGCAATGGCCCCCAAAAATATCCTGGTCCTAATTCCTAGAACCTGTGAATGTTACCATATGTGGAAAAAAGGTGTCTGTAGATGTGATTAAATGGAGGATTTTGAGATGAATAGATTATCGTGGATTATCTAGGAGGTCCCCAAATGCAATCAGGAATATCCATATAAGAGGGAGGCAGAGGGAGCTAAACTACAGACATAAGACATTGGGAGTGTGGTCACAGAGGTAGACATGGGAGTGATGAAGCCACAAGCCAAAGAATGCTGGTAGCCACCAGAGGATAGAAGAGGCAAGGGAGGGACCGTACCCTCAAGCCTCCAGAGGGAGTGTGGCCCTGCCAACACCTTGATTTCAACCCAAGGAAACTGATTTCGGACTTTTGGCCTCCAGACCTGTGAGAGAATAAATTTCTGTTGTTTTAAGCTACCAAATTTGTGGTAATTTGTTACACCAGCCCTAGGAAACTGATGTAGATCCCATTGAAATATAAAAGATTGTTTAAAGTACAGGTCCTGTCATGTCTTAGACTTTCCCAATGTCTAACAGTTCCAAGAAAATGAGAAAAATGTAAATTCCCATGCTCCTACGCTAGCCAGTTTGCTAGAGAGAAGCAGAGACAAGATTTAGGAGAAACGTGGTTCAGCTTGGGGGCAGGCGGTTCAAGTTCAGCGCTGTGGTGGTTTTACTGGGTCTTGACAGTTCTTCACAGGAGACAGAGAAGACTGCTCTCAAGAAGCACTGTTTCTTTAGCAACTCTACCAAAAGGTAGGGGTGAGGCTCTAAAGGGCCTTATGGGGTTGGTGAAACTACCCTGCTTCAAGAGGGGCAGAATTTTGTTGGTTTTACTGTAAGTGAGGGGACAGAGAGAATGAGGGGAACAAATGAGCAAGTCTCCAGAAGGCGGAGCGCCTCTGATGCCTTTCTTCCAGCCCCTTTCACCTTCACTCACGTTACAAAAATCATAAAATGCTTGGTGTATTGGATCCCCCCAAATTTGATCATGAAAATTTTAAAATATACAGGGAAGCTGAAAAACTTAAACAGCCATCACTCATATATCTACTACCTCAATTTCCCAATTATATTTTACTGCATTTATTCCACATCTAATCATCTGTGCATCCTTGTGCTCATCCATCAACCCACCTTATTTTTGGTACATTTTTTAGTAAGTTGTAGACACCACTATCCCGCACTCCTGAACACTTTTAGCTGAGGGCTTGGAGTGGTGGGAACCAGAGAAGGTCCTTGTCTTTGCTTCTGAACTGACATGAGGAAGAGTCTGGGGGGCAGATGCGGCTACAGGACCACGAGAAGCATGAAGGGTAACGCCCCCGGGGAGAGCACTCAACCTGGGGGCGCTGGTTTCCCGCAGGCCGGCAGCTGGATTTGGAGGCACCTTTAACCACGTCCTCCTGGGGAGCGGGTGCCCCTGAGGTCCGCACTGCGTTCACAGGCGGAGCCCGGGGGGTGCTACGTGTGTGTGGGCAGCCGGGGCTGGGATGGCGCTTACAAGTCCTTTTCCTGTTGGACACACAGCAGGTTCATCCATCAGTACAACATTGTAAAGGAAAAAGATGTATTTTATTTTTTAAAATATCACCAAAAGGAGAAGAAAGAGATAGATGGAATAGAAAAAATATTGGAAGAAATATGACTGAGAATTTCCCCAAACGAATGCCAACGCCAGACAACAGATCCAGGAAGCTCAGAGAACGCTACCAAGCAGGATAAATGCAACAAACAAAAACCCAACCCAACCCGAACCAACAGCAACATTAAAAAAAACACTACACCTAGGCGTATCTTATTCAAATTGCAGAAAATAAAAGACAAAGAAAAAAATCTTGAAAGAAGCCAGAGGGGAAAAAAAACGCCTTACCTATAGAGGAGCAAAAATAAGAATTTCATCCAACTTCTCAGAAACCATGAAAGCAAGAAGGGAGTGGAGTGACATAGTTAAAGTGTTGCGAACAAAAAAACCAGCTTGGAATCCTAAATCCTGTGAAATCATCCTTCAAAGGTGAAGGAGAAATCATTTTCTCAAACAAAAATGGAATGTTTTGCCAGTAGGCCTTGCACAAACTGTTAAAAGAAATTCTTCAGAGAGAAGGAAAATGATATAGGTAAGAAATTCAGATCTAAAGAAAGGAAGAGTATTAGGAAAGGAATATATGAAGGTAAAATTTCACATTCCTGAAGTAACACACATGTGCACCCCCCAGTGCTCTTAGACTGAGCACTGTGACTGCAGGGGGAAGGCAGGACCACTCAGTGACTCAGCCACTGTTCCCTCAGGGACAAGGGAAGGCTTCCTAGGAGCCGGCGCTGTGACGTGGCCGGGCCTGGGTGAGGGGTGCTTGCCTCCCCCTGGGCTGGGGGCCTCGTCCTCCCCCCCCCCCCCCCGTGGGGAGAGGAGAAAAGGCAGGCCCAAACCTGCCCACGAAACAGCGTCCTGTCCAGCGAGAAGCTGGGGGCTTAGCCCTCAGGGAGGCTGAAAGAGAGAAAAAAGCAAGAGAGACCACGCGAGGGAGCCTCTGACCACAGGAAGCAGCAGCCCCGCCGCAGGCCAGCCGCCACCAGACGCCCCGTGGTGGACACTTCACAGGCCCCAGAGGTGGCCCCGCCGCAGAGCCACGGACCAGATGCTGCAGACCCAGCAATCTGCCATCTTTCTGTCCCTTCCATACCTCTAGCTCGAAGCAGCCTGGGGGGAAATACATGATTCATAGCTTTCCTCCCTATTTTTGTGCCTTGTTAGCCACAGACAGGGAAATCCCCAGGCTGGAGGTTAGATCTTTAAAGTCCCAGGTTCAGGAGGGCTGAAATGGAGCATAAGGACACAAGCACCACTTACGGGGGGGAGGGGAGTTGGGAAATGGAGCCCCGAAGGGCCTGCTGGGTTTGCCTCTAGGAGACCCTCTGCCCTCAATGCTGAATGCGCCAGCAGGAGCAAAGACAGGCTGGATCCCTCCTGCCACCGACTCTGGCTCCAAAACAGTCTCCTATTCAGCGGTTTTCCATCGAAGATTGTGGGACTGCTCAGTCTTAATTCAGAACCAACGGGTCAGTTTAGGTATTTGCTTAATCATGTCACGGGACCAGCACATGCAATGCCTGGGACGGGACTTGCAACAATAGTGCGAAGAACTCTTAGGAGGTGCCGGGGACACTGGGTTCAGGGCTAGGCTTTGCCACAGATCTTTGTATGACCCCGGCAGGTCGTCTCCTTCTCCATGTCTTTGCTTCTGCCTAAGAAGAAACCATTTCTTATCTAAAATTCATTTAGACCAGTCCAGTCTTTCTGCGGAGTGCAGTGAGAGAGAGGAGCAGGCAGGGCTGGGCTGATGTCTGGTGGCAGGGCAGGGGTACCCCTGTCCTTAGAGCTAGTACCCCCCGGGTTGTGAGGTTGAGAATGTTCCCACGGAGGCACAGTCTTAGCAGACACACACCCGGCCCAACACTGAGGGTGTCGACAGGCAGGGATGGACTGGCCCAAGGCCAGGGAGGGGCAGCTTAGGGGACACCCCTGGCCTCTAAGGAACAGGAGGCTCAGGCCTGGGGCTGCTCAGCTGGCCTTCCTGGGAAGCTGTGGGTGGGCTCTCCAGCTGGAAGGGGCTTTTTCAGGGGTTCTCATCATCAGTCTACACTTCTGCCCCTACCAGATAATTGAATAAGCCAATGGTTCTCAAGCTTTAGCTTGTGTTAGAATCACCTGGAGGACTTGTTAAGCAGATGACTGGGCCCCATGTTTAGAGTTTCTGATTCAGTAGGTCTGGAGGGGGCCTGAGAGGATGTTTTTCTAACCAGTCCCCAGTGGCTGTTGAGGCTGCTTATTGAGCCTGCACTTTGAGAACCACTTAACTACAGAAAAGCAGTTTTATTTTATGTGATGCCATGGTGGACACTTAATGTATATCATTTATATAACACTCACCATAGCCGGGTAGAGATGCTGGGCAGTCTGTGAAACTCTCTCTTCTGTGTGGAATTGTGTTCCCCAAAACACACATTGAAGTCCTAACCCCCTGTACCTCAGAACGGGACCTTAGTTGGAAATAGGGTAATTGCAGATGTAGTTAGTTAAGATGAGGTCCTATTGGAGCAGGGTGAGTCTCTAATCTGATATGACTGGCGTCCTTATAAAGAGCCACAGACACACAGAGAGAGGTCAACACCATGTGAAGACAGACACACAGAGAAGACAGACCTGGGATGACAGAGGCGGAGATTGGAGTGACGCATCTACAAGTCAAGGAATGCCAAGGACTCCCAGCAAACACCAGGAGCTGGAAGAAGCAAGGAAGGATTCTCCCTACAGGGTTCAGAGAGAGCATGGCCCTGCTGACACCTCAATTTCAGACGTGTAGCCTCCAGAACTGTGAGAATAAATTTCTGTAGTTTAAGCCACCCAGCTGGTATTACTCTGTAAAGCAGCACTTGGAAAATAATACTCAATAAAAGCTAAATGGCCCGTTAGCTATTCTCTCCAGATGACTTTGTTCAGGTGCTGTGACTCCACTGGAAGGACCAGGGAACCCTTCCTGAATCAAAGAGAGCTAAGGACATGGGGTGGTCCGGTACAAAGACATTGCTCAGTGGGTGTGTTCCATTCTGGATAGTGACAAACCAACCCAACCTGGTCCTTTGACAAGAAAGTGACAAGAAGTATCAGAAGGAGCAGTGGGTGCCCTTTGCTGACAAGTCATTACAGCTGCAGTCATCTCCTTAATGAAGATGGGCTTGCCCTGGGCCTCCATGAAGCAATTACAAGCTCAGCCTTGAAAATGTCCTGTTCTTCCTAATAATACATTTCTTTGCCTCATCTGAAGCCACTCATGGGTCTCTCTTTGCAACTTGGAAGAAACTAAACAAGAATAAACTAAATAAAAAAAAAATATTATCCCCATTTTACAGTTGAGTAAACTGAGGCTCAGAAAGGTTAGGTAACTAATCCAAGGTTGCAAGGCCCAAAAACTGCAAAGATAGGACTTGAACCCCTGGCTTCTATTCTACAACTCATGGAAAGGCCCAAGCAGAGACTCTTGGGGGTGAGGTAGATTCTAGTGTTAGCCTCCTGCCTTTCAGTCAGTGGCCCAAGGAGCACCTGGCAGCCTTGCACAGTCTCCTGAAGGATTTCCTCTCCAGGAAACAGCAAAGGCCAGGGATGAAGCCTAGCTTTTCAGCCCTATGTGACTGCACGGGCCACCATTTGCTGAATGTTGCAGAGGGCAGCCCTGTCTTTGTCTCTCTTGCATCCCTTCCTGTAGTGTAAAGCGAGGATATAGCCCAATTCCCCCTCCCAGTCAGTGGAAAGATGTCTGCCTGGCCAGCGGCCACAAGGAGCAGAGAAGCCAGACTGTTTCCTGTGTCCTTGAGGGTTAACAAGCTCCACCAGACCCTTTGTTTGGCCGGCCCGCGGGTGGTTCCCAGCACAGCTCCCTCCCTCTCCGCTCTGCTAGCTGCTGGATAATCCCTTGCTTGGCCCTGGCCTGCACTGAAACTCCCTAACCAGCCGCCAGCAGGTCTTCCCCAGATGTAAGTAATAAAGGCTGTGTCTTTTCCCTCTGGTCCTCCTTGTGGCTTTTTTTCGGTCTAGCAAAGAACAGTGTGGCACTCCTGGGGCTGGAGCTCCTGCAGACACTTCCTTATTTCGGTAACAACCACCCATATTCCCTCTGAAAATTTCTCCTTCCCTGTTTCATCAGCCTGGAAGGAGCGTTAAATACCACACTCCAGCCCAGACCACTCAATGCCTGCGCAAAGATTTGGCACAGGACCCAAGCCACCCAAACAAGATTCTCCAAGGACTCTAATTATTGCACATAGACAAACATGGGTGAACATGGTTAGAGGTGATTTCTTTCTGACGGCAACAACCTGAAGGATCACCCACTAATTCCTTCTACCTGTGTTCACAGGACTGCTCAATTCTATTCCTTCTTAAGACCTGCCTTGTTCAGACTTTTTTTTTTTACTTCTGTGGGACATCTTCATAATCTTCCATTAATTGCCTTATATCCTCAAGTAGCCCTAGTTGAGTGTCTGTTGCTAGCAACCAAAGAACCCTGATACAAGAGCCTATTCCACGCCAGGCACGTGAACCTTCACCTAACAGCCTCCTGACACACAGATACTGTGTTCCCATTCAGCAGATGAAGAGACTGAGGCTGAGTGTCTTGGGTAATACAGGACACACAACCAGTCTATGCTGTAGCCAGCATTTGAAACAGAATCCAAAGCCCAGGCTTTCTCCTATTCATCCCTTCACGTCACCAGTCCAATACCCTGCCATTTAAGGACAAGCTGCTGCTTCTAGATCTTTCAATATGATTTGCAGTTTACAAAATGTTTTCACCCACAGTAACACATGTAATTCTCATCGCCACCTCGGAGGAAGATATTTTCATGACATTGGAAAGTAGGTTGACCCCAAGTCTGGTCAGCCTCAATTTTTTCCTTGCTAAAAACCTTTCTGTGACTCAACACAGCCTGCAAAGTCAGTCTGAAAGCCTCAGCATAGTGTTCCAGGGCCTTTGAGATTCAGGCTTCAGGCCAGCACTTTCTTTCTGGTACTTTGAGCTCCAGCCCCTATAGAGCTATTTGCCATCCCCCAAATCTGCCAGGCTGTTCTGCACCTTGGAGCCCTCCCTCCACCTGGATGTCACCTTCCCACTCTCACCTAAGTCCTGACTAGGGAACGTCTATTTTTCCTCCCCCCTCATGCCTGGTGAGCCCTTGCTTACCTTTCCAGACTCCAATGAAGTTCTTCTTCCTCTCAGAAACCTCTCCTGTGCCTCCTGCCCCCAAGAAAAACCAGTACCCCCGCTGCATCCTGGGCAGGAATCTGGGGTGGCTCTAGCATTATCTGACATCATAGTGGACATTGAGGTTGACCCCTCAATATTTTCCACCCCAAAGGTCATAGAAATCCAGTCCTGCAATCCCACCCTTCTTGACAGAGGCTGGTCAGAAGTGGCCATGGGATGCTTAAATCCCATTTTTGATTTAGCAGTGCTTTCCTCTGCCCACCAGAACAGCCTTGGAACCTGGCCACTGCTCACACGGGCGCCAGCTGTGTATGTGTGGGGATGACACTAGGTCCCCTGGAAGGCCTCCCAGCTCCTTCCAGGAATCCAGCCAGAGGCCAGCAGAAGCTACTCTTGCTCTAGTGGCCGAGGGAGGAGGGGCTCCTGCTGCCCTCCAGTTGCCCCCAGGCTGCTAGGGCTTTCCTGTAGGTCCCCGTGTAGACACACCTTCATTCTTCTGTTCTGTCTCCACCTTGCCACTGCCCCTTCACCTTCAGAACTTCTCCGCCCCACCCCCTGTACGCCGCAGGCAATAACTTGTTAGCTGAGTAGCCCGGCAGCCCTCAGGTCACAGCTGACCATGAGTTCATAGGATGACCCCTCCATCCCTCCCTCTCAAGGCTGTCTGCGCATTCGCAGGAGATTCCAAGAGGTATCCGCTTTTCTCACACTTCAGCAATTTGCCAGGCACTGTGCTGGACGATTTTACATATTATTTCTCAAGTCTCACGGCATTTTAAAAATTACTGTTTATTCTCATTTTGTATATGAGGCTGCTGAAGCTCAGAGAGGTTAAGTAACTTGCCCAAGGTCACACAGCTATAACAGGAGCTGGGACTAAAGGCCTTTTTGTCTTGGTTCAGGGCCCTGCTGGGTGTAGGGAGGGAATACTGTCTGCAGCTGGCCTCAGACACCACAGATGTGCCTACTTGAGCCCTCTGCCTTCTAAACAGCAATTCCTGTTTGTTCAGCTTCTATAAAAGGGCAGCAGCACCAACCCCATGTACAGCGATGTCCTCTATAACATTCTAGAATTTTCTGGTGGGGTATATGTGAAGGAGCAAACCCTCACACCCCAAAGCCACACAGATTGAAAAGATGAAGCGCAGCCCGGCCGGGCGTGGCTCAGCGGTTGAGTGTGGACCTAGGATCCAGGCGATCGGGGTTCGATTCCCGATTAGGGCACATGCCCAGGTTGTGGGCTTGATCAATGACTCTCATCATTGATGTTTCTCTCTCTCTCTCCCTCTCCCTTCCTCTCTCTGAAATCAATAAAGATATATTTAAAAAAAAAAAAAAGATGAAGTGCAGGCAGTTTGGACTCCAGGGCCCCTGCTGTCGGCCTGTTGGGTGGGGGGAGTCGGGATGGAGAAGTAAGGAAATCACTGGAAGTGTGGAGAGCGAGGGCAGTAGGGCCTGGCCTGGGCTTTTCGGGGTGGAGCCAGGGGCTATGGCAATCCAAGAACAGTGACTGGCACTGAAGAAGGTTCTAAGTCCCAAGGAAATGAGTAAAGTGGATCCTGGCCCCTGAGCACTGTGAGCCGGAAGGCTTTGAAAAGATCAGAGGGGCATCTCTGCCATCAGTCCCCCTCGGCTCCACCAGGGCTTCAGCAGGTGGGCCCGTGGTGCGAGGCCAGGCCCACCAGGTGGCAGCAGAGAACCAGTCAGGAGCCAGCAAGGTGCAAGCTGTAACCCTGGAGCTGGGGACAGGGAAGTGGCAGTGCCACCTCCAAACTAAGGCAGGTTGAACTGGGCCAAAGGGGTAATGGGTCAGCACACTATGTTGCTAAACTTATTCTGTACCAGACACTGCCAAGCACCGGGTGAGCACGATCTCTTTTAACTCTCACAGCTAACCTAGGGAGTACTTTTCTTAGCCCTACCAATCAACTGCCTCCTGCATGCCCCCAACTGGGTACTGAGCCTGCAACCCTGGCATGCCCCCTGACCAGGAATCGAACTGGCAGCCTTTGGTGCATGGGGCGAAGTTCAACCAACTTAGTCACACTGGCCAGGCTAGCCCTACTTTTCAGATGCAGGCAGTGAGGCTCCAAGAGGTTTATGACTTGCCCAAAGTGACACAGATTGAAGAGATGAAGAGCAGGTGATTTGGACTCTGGAGCCCCTGCTGTGAGCCTAGGGGTGGGGGTGAGGAGGGTACTGTAACAAGTCACTAGGAAGTGTGGAGGGTGAGGGCAGGTAGGGCCTGGCCTGGGTTGGCCCTGGAGTAGAGCCTGAGGCCTAGGATAGTCCAACGACAGTGACCAGGAGCCTAGTCAAGGGGAATTTCTGGGGCACTTCCAGGAAACAGGATGTGGTAGGATTTTCAGGCTGAGGTTCCTTGGTGTACCGTAGGAGCTCCAACCCTGGGAGGGCCACACTGTTTCTTGCTAGTCCAGAAAAAGCACATGGGGGGCCAGAGGGGAGAGACATAGCCTTTATTACTTACATCTGTGGAATTTCCTCACTGGGCCAGGGTAGGCTAGGGGCTTATCTAGCCAAGGGGAGAGGGAGAGGGAGAGAGCAGTGCTGGGAGAGGCCTGCATGCAGGCCAAGGTCAAACAGAGGCTGGTGAGGGGCTTATTAGCCATCAAGGGCGTGGGAAACACTTAGTTCTGGGCTGCTCTGCTCCTTGTGGCTGCTGGCCAGGCAGACACCTATCCACTGACTGAGGGGGAATTGGGCTACATCCCCTACACTTGTGAAACCTTATTTGAAGAAGCCACCCCAGCCAATCCTGGGCACTTCAACCCGACAGGACTGGGTACCTCAGAAGCTGCAAACCACTCAAAGGCCCAAAGAGATGCATGCCTTTGTAAGATCTGATCAGGACTTTCTTGCTGAACTCCAAAGAGCACAGGAACTGGAGGGTATGTCCCCAGACAGGCCATAGTGTCCCTTGTGTGCTGGGTCTGGTCCTGTATCCCCCTCTGGGGGAAGGCATGATGCCAGCTGCTTTGCAGTCTCCATCCTGGAACAATGACCAGGCGCACTCAAGGCCCCTGAATTAGCACCCATCACCAGCAGACCTAAGTTACACTCGGGAGCTTCCCCTTCCCCTGAGATCCAGTCAGTACCTCCCTCCTCTCTGGTCTTGCTGCCAATCATCCATAATACTTTCAACAATAAAGATAAATTTTAAAAAATTAAAAAATAAAAGCAATAACTAATGAAAACACTATTGTTTTTCCGAAATTCAAATGTACCTGGGCATCCTATGTTTTAACCCGCAGCCCTACAGAGGAGGGACCAGCATCTAAAATAAGTGGCTTCCCCAGGATGAAATCCTGAGTTGGGGAAAACAAAGGCCATACTGAGCGTGACTTTTTGAGGGGAGGAATGAAGCTGATTTCATTCACGCCAATTAAGCAATCTCAGATGACCCCATCAGAAATCCAAACTCGTGACTAACATGGGACTCAAAACCAGGAAAAAAGAAAGAAGGGAAAGATTAAGAGAGGAGAAGCAGTCTTCACACACAGGGCAGCTGCCACGGAGGACGGCCCATTCGGGAAGGTAAGAGCACCCACTGCCCTCTCAGGCGCAGTGTGGACCTGTTCTTTCAGAACAGGGTTGGGAGATCCTGGTCACTCCTGCGCCCTCCCTCACGGCCTCTCTGAAGCTTGGCCATCAGCAGAGTTTCTCCTCAGTGTTGGTAATACCCAAATGCCCACGGTTCCCAGTCTCCTAGATGCTCTCTCGAGGCTGCCAGCAGCAGAGCAGCAGCCAGGGAGAGCCAGCCTGTGAGCAGCACCGGCTGCCACTCAAAGGACTGCTGCTCCTGGGTGGGGTCGGGCCAGGGCATGGGTGTCCTCGCACCGTTCCCCAAGGCTCTGAGCTGGAGGCATAAAAACAAGTTCATACAGAATTAATTGGGTTTCGTGTCTGTAATTTTGAACACGGGGTTCAGCCCTGCATTATTCACCTGAGCTGATCAGTGAGTTCAGCTGTAATTTCTTTTCTACCACTGGGAAGGGCAAATTACAGAGATGCCCCAGTGGAAAGGGCTCGTGCGGTGAACTCCCACTCTGCCCTCCCCCTTCTCTCCTGCTGTTCCAAACAGGCTCATTAATATAATTCTGTGGGGATCGGACCTTTGAAATTCATGAGAACAATAAGAGGGAAGAAAAATACATAATAGCAAGGGGAGAAGGGAAACCGCTGTTGGGTTTTAACAGGAACACTTTAATCACAACCACTGCAGTTCATGAGCTGTTTGTTTGTCTATTTGTATTATAGTTTAAATTTTTGTATTATAATGACATATATAAAACACACACAAACATTATATATATTTAAACCCTAGTCATGAGACTTGAACAAGGGAGAAGCAGAAATTGATTTTGGGACAACAGATTGTTATAAAAGTCAAGCAGTGGGCTTATTCAGCCTGTTTTGGGTGGGGTGACTGTGGACTCCACCAGGCACCTGTATGGGGTGGTTTCCTTTGCTGGAAAGTGGGCTGGGAGGGTGCTGTGCTTGGCCACAGACATTAGGTCATCATAGCCTTCTATTTGTCCAAGGATTGATATCAAATAATACCTTTGGAGAGAAATAACTCCTTTTATTAACCACAGTCTTGGGGCAAGGAAAGTAAGGACGAATAAAAATGCCTTTTGTTTGCTTGTTTCTCTACAGTGTATGCTATAGAGTCAAGTTGAAGGCAAATGAAGAGCATTTCCTCCCCAAAGAATAACTCAGTTTTAAAGTATTTTGCTTTTGTTTTTAGTTTCTTCTTTGAACTTAATTTTCTGTTGGTAGAAGGGATTAGAAACCTGAGCAATTTCCACTCGGTAGCAATGAAAGAAGCAGGCACACGTCCTCTCATAAAGGGAGACCAGGGCCCCAGCTGTCATTCCTGGTCACCTAGAGGGAGTGTCTTTGTGGGTCTTTATGAGATGACGAGCGTGTATGCTGTGGATACATTAAATGATGCCCATGTGCCTCTGCTGTTAGGTGTCCTGTGACCCTAGAAGATGCCTGGTGAAGAGGCCCAGCTCGTCTATGGGTACCCCAGGAGAGGGCATGGCCACTCCTACATCACCGCTCAAGAGTAAGTTCAAAACTTTTGCTAACACAGCCTCTGGATTCCGCCGGCACACATCAGTCCATCTCTCCAGTGTTTATTTCTCCAGAGAGTAAAAACTGGCAATGAAGTGAGGAGACGCTGTGGGCCCACAAGGGGCTCCCACAATAGCTTCTCTGAGGCTGAGCAGGCGAGGTGCTAGGAATGGTAAAAAGTTGGATCTGTCCATTTGTCTGCATTCTTGGCTATCTGGCCTTTGCTGTGGGCTCCCAGGCCAAAAAACGTATGTTTGGAAGCAAGTTGCCTCTTTCCTCACACTGGGTTCTGTCTGCTGCTCTGTCTGGGGCTCCTGAAGGTGGTCTGTGGACAGAACAAAGGTGAGTTGCCAAAGAGCAAGTGAGGCTGAAGGGCAGGCCTGCGATTCCGCCTGCGACTGGCTCCACGGCAAACCTGGTGGTCAGAACATTTGCATCGTAACTGTTCCTATGGAAAGGCGTTTGCTATTACAAATCAATTAAAAGTAAGTGTTTATATGATTAAGCATTTCTAAGGGCTAAGCATTGTATAACCTGCCCAAGATGCTTTTCTTGCCTTTGGAAGAAATTTTACAATCTAGTGGGAGAGTCAGGCACGAGGGTAACTTCAGCAAGAGAAAGTGCTGTAATGGGAGCAGGGGCTGTGGGGACGCGCTCTGCACCGGCGGGTGTGGTGGTGGGAGGGGAGCTCCACCAGCGGACAAACAAGGAACCATCTCTGAAGCGGTCTGCTGACAACTTCCTGCAAGCCTACCCTACCTTGGGAAAGGACTGTTGACCAATCTTTCCTAGAGCAAACAGCAGGGGCAAGCAAGTTTTAGAACCCAGCCCAGGCACTGAGGGAGCATTTTCTCAAAGACCCTGTGGGATTGTCTAAGGTCCCTGTATGGTCACTGGGGGTGGGGTGGGCAAATGTTCAGAAAAATTGTCTCAAGAACAAAAGTATATTCTTTGGGGGGGGGGGTACATTGCACATGGTATTAAGTAGGATATTGTTTCAGCTTCTGCGTGATGACTCAATAGACTCTACTGCTATGGAACCTAGAGAGGGGTTCTCTCATGTGAGACGGCATAAGTCACCCATGAGCTTGAAGAAATGCAGTTTTCTAGGTGCTGCCACCCGAGAGGCTGATTCGGTCAGACTGGGGGTGGGGGGCCCCGGATCTGCACTGTAACGCACATCTCGGGTGACTCTACTGCAGGAGGCATTAGGGTGACACTCTGAGGCCCCCGCCCAGCTGGGTACTGGGTTTCTCTGGCATATGCTGGTGGTTTCCGCTCCCAGTCAGTCCGTCTGTGCCTCGGGGTGGTGAGTGCAGCATGACTGTGTAAAGAGCTGGGACAGAGCTCTGTCTGTGTCCTGGTGTCCAGGGCTATAACCGCAGACCTGGGGGCGAAATCAGAACACAGGCAGGCTGGGAATCAAATCAGCTGCCTTAGTCACGAGAGCCCACCAAACGCTCCATGTGACAGCTTCATTTCAGGAAAGGGTGATCTGGTAGGAGAAGCGCTGGCCTGGGCGATGGGGGACCTGGGTCTGGCCCAAATCCTAGACTTACTTGCTGGGTATCTCGGGCTAGTCGCTGTGAAAGCGGGTTCTGCCACTCACCTGTTGTGCAACCTGAGGCATTTTACTGGCCTAACATCTTGGGATGTCAGCTGTAAAATGAACATCATACCTACCTCAGAGGTTGCCATGCAGATGGAACAGGAGCCTGTATGTGGGGGGCTTGGCACAAATTGGTGCTTAGTGAATGGTAGAGCAGCCCCTGAGGTGGTGCCGATGCTGCTGAGTCACGGTGGGTTTCAGCCTCATGATCTAGAAAGTGGTGGGCTGGCCGGCATGATTGGGTCTGAGTTTTATCCTGCACTGTCATGCCATGTTTCTCTCTATCCCACTGGGAGATGGCCCCTTGGTCCCTCGGCGTCTTGAGATGGAGGTGGTCCGGCAGGTGGTGCTGGGCAAAAGTCTCTCCAGAAGAAGCCTCCATTAGACCTTATTTTGCCTGCAGCTACTCAGTCTCTTATAAGTCACCCAGCTCTGCAGAGCCTTTCTTTAGCAAGTCACAGATAAAAGCCCCTGCACTCTGCATTTTGTTGATGTTGTTCATGCTGGGAAGTAGAAAATCAGGCAGATGTTAGCTAATTGGCAATCTTAGAGAAAGCAGAGCCCCAGGGCCTGGAATCGGGTAAGTGATGCCTCCCACGGGCCACCGGACATGGGGCCCCCTAGGCTGGCTTGGACTTCTGGACGGCATCCTGCTGCTGAAAACCAGACCCTTCTCAGTGATGCTGCAGCTTCCCTCCAGGGTCAGCTTGGACACTTCTTCCCAGGGCTGAGCCCCAGGGCTGTTTCTTTTAGTAATCCATCCATGCCTGGCCAGCTGGGAGGTACTAACCAAATATCTACGAGTCCTGACCCCAAATGTCATCTGGCCTCTCTGACCTGGCAGCCAGGCTGGCTGAGAGGTCAGGGCTCTCATGTCAGCCGCCCCAGGGCTCTACCACCAGCTCCATTCTGAGGTGCCTCTTCCAGGTCCCTCAGGTGAGAGCAGGGTAAGCAGCAAGCACTAGCCCATCTGACCCGGTCCTTGGTGACCTGCACTGGAATCTTGGAGCAGGTGGAGGCCAAGCTGAGCATAAACACAGGACACATGTCCTAGCTGGGCTGGGCTCTGGCATCCGTATGCGATGGTTATAGTCTCAGGGACCTCTAAATCCTACAAGCCCTACTTCCATCCCTTCAGTCAGAATGTGCCAGCTCTAAGCTCTCAATGGCTGGTTCCCAAGCTCTCTCCTTTTCTTTATTACCTTTCTCCATCCCCAACCAAAACTTGCTCTGTGGTATGTTGCTGATCCCTTTCTTCTCACTAGAGTGTCGATGACTAACAAAAGGTTAAAGTCACATTTTGCCACAAATCCACATATTTTTAGATAGTTATTTTAAAAAGACATTAAATTGTTCACTCATTTTTCAGAGAGACTGGTGTTATGGGGGAGAGGATGTGAATTTGTTATCAGCCATAATTCATTTGTTCCTTTTTTACTCATTTGTTTGGACATCCACACAACTGTCCATCCATTCATCCATCCACCTAGCTTCAAAAAATATTTCTTGAAACACCTATGTGCCTGACCTTTTCTAGGTATTGAGGACACAGATTTTAAAAACATAAACTAAAAAACTCCTCTGGGAGCTCTTTTTGTATTTCTAAAAGAAACAGGTAAGCACACTGCTGATTAGCAGCACAGGGAGGCCTATGAGAGAAGGCGGGATGGGCTGCCATCAAACTGGGAGGAATGAGGCTGAGTCTAGGAAGGTGAATATGTTAGGAAAGAAATGGAGAGAGATGGGCAAGGAGTGAGGTGTGGGGGAGGGACTGGGCTGAGAGGGCCCAAGGGAGAGTCCATTTCAAATCCTACGCTACCTTGAATCCTATGCACTTAACCTTGAATTTATTTCCTCATCTATGAAATGGGGATGAGAAGTGGTGTCTGCCTTCCAGGGCTATGGTGAGAACTGAATAAGCTAATGTATCTGGACCGTTTAGCTTGGCACCGCCTTATAGTAGATGCTAAGTCAGTGCTAATTTTCACTTCCTTTTTGTGGACTGATAGTTGGGGAGAATGGTTTAAACCGGTCCCGAAGAAAAGGTAATTCAGCCTCAATAAATATATTGTCCACATAAGGGTCAGTTGCTACTGCACCTCTTGCACCAGGAACGTGGGTGCTTGGGCCCATGGCAGTTAGCACGGCTCCTGTTGGCACGTACCTGAGGGGCCCCTGGATACAAGTGCAGGAGGCCTGGTGGGTGCTCAGTGTGCCATGTGGTGGGAAATGACCTGGGGACTGGACAGTGCTGTTCTGGGCTGGCAAAGTCCCTGTAAAGACAGAGGAATGTTTTATCATAATGTGGGGAGAGGCTTCTGTACCAAGATGGATTTGTCTATCTCTTGGGCCAGGATCGTAGGGATCGGCATCCTGACAGTGATCCTGGGGCTCCTGCTGTTCCTTGGCTGCTGGTACTGTAGAAAACGAAGTGGATACCGGAGATTGAAGGTAAAGCTCCCATGGCCTGGATCCTTCCAGATCCAGGACCCCACTTCCCCTTTTCTGTGAATTTCCAGGCAGTGGGGTAACGTTCTCATGATCACCTCTAGCTCTGATTCCTGCTTCTGATGAGTCTTTCTCTACATTATCCTTCCTGCATCCCTTCCTTGGCCTCTGCCCAGGCGTCAGCCCCAACCAGGCCCCAACCAGTGACCACTCTTTGGTTCCACTCAGAGCAAACGAGTGCCTGGCTGTGTGTGCAGCTGAGCACTGGTATTTTGTGGGGCACAGGGGCAGGTTCATGATCCTCTTGCACAGCCACCAGCAGCTTAGAGACACTCCAGGTCCTACCAGTCCTTCTGGGGAGTCTCACAGCCTCCGTTGCTCCACCTAACGGCCGCTCCTCTCACCTGCCTCTTCACTCCTTTCCTCTCACGTTGCCTGGGAATTCTTCCAACTCTGCTGTACCAAGCAACCCAGTATGCCTAGGACCCGTCTGGCCATCAGGGCGATGAGGTGACCATTCACTCCTCAGCAGCACAAAGGACCACCAGGTTTCTAACAGGCTCCATCTTCCTTTGCTGGCCAGGGTGGTTCTAATAGGACTTTTTCTTCTTTACCTGTATGATCAGGAAGCTAAGAAGTGACACAGCCCAGTCTTGGGGCAGCAGGATATTCCACAAATGGGAAACATCAACTGAGTCTCTAAACTATAAAAACTACAGGTGTCAGAAACCTCGCTTCAAAGCCAGGTAGCACCCTAGCACTCACGCATCCAAAGGCCTTGGCCACAGTGAGCAAGGAAATGAAAGGAGAGCTGCCTTTCTCTCCCCCGCCCTCTCCTCTCCCCCCCCTTCCTCTCTCTCACCCTCCTTCTCTCTCCTGTCTCTCTTGTTATTACAGATCTGAAAGCTTCTGAGGTTGATACATGATGAAAAAAAAATTATCTTTACAGAAGATGTTGGAAAGTCCCATTCCTCACTCAGAGGAAAAGGTTCTGCGACGGAGGGGGGATTGGTGTGGGTGGGAGGCCGTCGCTTGGCAGACAGAGGAGGAGAGGGGAAGGTGAGCGCTGTAGCTTCAAATTCTCCTCCTTGCCAGGAAGCTTGGGCAGTCCCATGCGTCCCTTTTCCTAAGACCCATCTTGCCAGAGTGTCCCAAATACAAACCATGAAGGACAGGGTGAGTTTGGGGGCCGACATGCCCATGGAGCAGCAGCTCTCCAGGGTGTTGACATCTCGTGGGAAGGAGGAGAAGTTGCTGAGTCTGAGTAAGACTCCAAACCAAGTTCCACAGGAAAGCCTTGGGTTAGGAGGTCAGGGATGGGGCCCCTGCCTCTGTGACACCTGTCTGTGGCCGTCCACAACAGGTTAGTTGGGGTGGGGCGAGGGGCGCTTTGCTCTCTGCCACAAAACTTCATTTGTACGTCTAGCTCAGGGTTATGACATTGCCTGTAATCGGCTATTTACTTTTTTCTCCTCCACCCCTGTCTGTCCCCCACTTATGAACTGCAGTGGAGACTATTTCTCATTCACCTTTGTACCTCCAGTGCCTGGCACAGTGCCTGGCACAGTGCTTGGCACACAGCAGTCACCCAGTTGTATGGCATCGGGTTTTGGCCTCATTGTCTGCCATTGACTTGCTTGATGACCCTGGATTTTAACTCCTCTAAGCATCATTTGCTCTGTTCTATACCTAGACACATGATATAATATGATGTACATCTGTTTTTGTTTAATATATGTATTTTTTCTATATGGTTTGTATTCATCCTATGATTGCATATAAAAAATCACAATGATTTAGCTTTTCAAGGAGTAAAAGATCTACAGACTCAGTATGTTGGTACCTATTTCCTAACTCTCCGCAATTGCTAGCTGGATGATACTGGGCAAAAAGACAATGTGTTTTGGTTTTTTGTTTTCTTGTTTTTTAATTTTCCTTTCTGCTTCAACATGCTCATCTTAAACTCATTCAACTTAAGAGGAGCAGAGAGTCTTAACACTATGGGCTCAGACACTGAATATTTTGCCTGGTAAGATTCAAGTTCAACCGACCATCCCTCTATCTATCACTCTGGGTCTAGATCAGTGATCTGCAATTTCTGGAATTTTTATGTGTTTAGAGTCCCTGCCAAAAATACTCTCTGTCATTTATTTTTAAAATTAATATTAAAATCTTGTTTTTAGGCTTTCATATTTCCTGAAATGCCAGGTTGGGAATCAGCAAAGAAATGTAGGTAAAATTATGTAAAATAGTGCATTAAGTGCTGCATTTAATTACATAATTATCTCCCTGTCTCTCTTTGGTGATTCTATTTTCATTTTAAAACAGAAATACATAAATGACAATAAATGCAAGCTCTGGGTATCTGAGTTAGTCCACCTTTAACAACCTTCATTAAGCTTGGCAATGCCCACCTTCCCACTTTCACTGAACACAGAATGGTAGCAAGGTTGGTTGGAATTTAGATCTCCTAAAATTTCTTCCTTGGCTAACAATTCCTCTTAGGCCTGGAAAATGTCTTTTCAGAGGAAAGACTGCTCTTTCTTCAGGAAAATGATTTATAAGGTGCTGAAAGTTTGTTTTTGTATTTATCAATGTCACTCTTTCACCTGGAAGTTTAGAACACAATGCTTTTGATTCTTAGAGAATATTTTGAGGCCTTGCTGACAGCTGAGTTTACACCCATGTCTCCTGGTGTCTGTTTCTCGGTGCGTGGCCAGGCCAGGGGCCCCTGAACACGAATCACCCAGGGTTCTTGCTAAAATGCAGATTCTAGGACCAGCTCTGGTGGAGACCCAGGAAACTGCATTTTGACATGCACACTGTGGCAGGTGAGAGATTTAAAAAACAGAGAAAAAGAATAAAAGCGATTGTTAGCAAAGGGAGAGACAGACGAACTAAATACCTTTTCTGAGGCGGATCTCTGGGAGCTGGGGAGGGAAGCAGAACCTCCCTGTGTCCTCAGGTCAAGATTAGGGTCCTTTGGGTGGCTGTTCTAAGCCACTGAGTTTGAGGGAGGTTTGCTATGTAATGATAAATAGTTGACACGTGGGTATTTGATTCAGTTTGCTTGTGTTTTATTTAGTATTTTTTGCACCCACTTTCAGAAGGAAGATTGGACTATATTTTCTTTTCTTCTTTTTTCACCCTTGTTACCTGCTTTTCGTACCAAAGTTATACAACCCTTTAAAAATGAGCTAGGATGTGTTCCTTTTTTTCCTAGTCTCTGAAAGCATCTGGGTAAGTTTGAAATGATCTTTTCTTTAATGTTTGATTAAAAAGAGACAAACTAATGTTAAAAAAAAAAAAAGATTAGGGCCCTTGTGCACATATCCTTCCAGGAGGTAGGGTCAATAATAATTTCAGGCCGGAGTTTAGGAAAACTACTTTACAGTCTGCAGACTACATAGGTATCAGCTTAGTCCATGTCTGGCCTCGTCCAGTTGATGTTCCAAACACTGCTCCTCCCTTGGAAACCTGCTTTGATGCCCTTCTCACCCAGCCTAGTGCACAGACCCCAGTGACCAGCCAGGGTCCCAGACAAGCCCAAAGAGCCACCCTCCCTGAGCCGGCCTCCAGAGAGCATGCTGCTAACGCCTGCTACCTGGATTTGGCTCACAGATATGTTTGGGTCTGTATTTTTTTTCCTTTTTGATTAATCTTCAATTTTTCCATTGATTTCAGGTAGAGTAGGAGGGAAGGAGGGAGGGAGAAACATCGATGTGAGAGAGACATATCAATTGGTTGTCTCCCGCACGTGCCCAGACCAACCCACAACCCAGGAATGTGCCCTTGACCGCAATCAAACCCACTACCCTTTGGTCCACAGGCCAACGGTCTAACCACTGAGCAACACTGGCCAGGCTGAGCCTGTATTTCATTTATTTATTTATTTATTTTCTGGATGGAAACTATATTAGACACAGACAAAGGTGGAGGACATGGGTGGGGATGGTAGGCTTCACTTATATCTACAATGATGATTGAAATAAAACAGTACAGTTTTCAAGGTATTTGAATATTTGGAGTCAAATGATTCTTCAAATCATTTGGTTTATTTATTGTGCACAGAAAATCTTTTATTAGGGATTGCAGGAAAGCTAGTGTCAATTTTCCAGAGCAGCCCACTTAAGTCAATGTAATGGTTCCTAATAATTGATGTTCATCATTTTTCTCTTTCTCTCTCTCTCCCCGTTTCTCTCTAAAATCAATCAGAACATAACCTCAGGTGAGAATTAAAAATATGTGTATATAGCAAGCATTTATAAAATGAAGAATGTAAGTTTCATATAAAACTTCATGTTTTAAAATGTATGGGCCTGTATTTTAAAAAATTGAATTAGATGCCAACATTTAAAGTAATGTTTTATATAAAAATCTTGATTTCTAGTTTCTTTTTAAAAAAATTAAAAGTTCTGGGAAAACTGGCAGCTATGCAGTGGTTGTCCCTTCAGATGGGATGCACACGTCCTGCTTTCCTATGGCCCCCACCTGACCCCTTGATCCCCTTGCATTACCTGCCTGGTCCCTCTAAGTATGTGAGTACAGCTGAGCTGCCCCAGGCACAGGCAATAGGTGCATTGTCTGTAGAGCGGTGGTTCTTGGTGTGGTCCTGGACCAGCAACATCTCCTGGGAACCTGCTAGAAATGCAAATCTGTGGGCCCCGCCCAAGCCAGACTGTGTCAGAAACTCTGGGCGTGGGCCCAGCCGTGTTTAGCAGGCCCTCCAGGGAATGCTGATGCACGCTCAAGTTTGAGAAGCACTGTTGCAGGGAATTTAACAACAGCAATCAAAGTGACTAAAAGTTAGCCTGTTTTTAATTGTCACAAAATGCCAGCATTTCCTCAGTGTCAGTGATGAAATACTCCCTCTCTCCAGGGTGGACTACTCCTGCAGTCTCCACTTCGTGGTTTGTGTGTCTGTCTTGTACAAACTGTTGTCATTCTATTCCAGGGGTGAAGACCATCATCCTCTAACCCTATGCAAAGCACTAAGCTTTTATCCAGCCTCCCCCAGTAACTCAGGGTGCATAATTTAGCCTTAGCCTGACTTGTCATCATGTTGCAACTGAACTTGGAAGCTCAGGGCCACACCGCAGCATTTCTATCACAGTACATGCATTCCTGGTGTTTAAGATATTTTGCTGTCATTTTGGGAAAGGCGGAAACAGAGTGTATTCCTGCTGTCACGCTGTCAAGCGCTTGTCCTCGCTGTGATACCAGCTCCCGCCTCACTAGCTCTGATCTCCACGTGCAATCATTCTGAGGTCCATTTTTTAGATTCCCATTTTCTCCTTCCCTTTAAAATATTCATTGACTACTGGGTGTCAGGGACTATACTAGGAGCTTAACCTCTAGTTAATTCCTGCAACAGCTCTGAGAGGTAGGTGACGTTATTTTCATATTACAGATGCAAAAACTGGAGTCCAGAGGGGACACACAGTATGTGGCAGAACCAAGATTAAAACCCATTCTTAAAACTTAACTTCTTTCTCATTTCTTTAATGGATTCAATGATTTCTTCTCACCCACTGACCTTCATGAATTCACATTTCAGGACAAAAGCCTTTATGCTGGTACTCAAAGTACCTTAACAGGAATATGTCCACGCGAGGGACCTGGTTACCAGGACAGCAAACTGACTTTTCAAGGGAACAATTATGAACCTGTGGTAGGTTGAGATCCTGCATCTTGGGGCTTTTGTGAATAGCTGCTTTTAACTCAAATGAATAAAATTATTCCCATTTAAAGAGCGAGGACAATGTGAATGTATTTAATGCTACTGAACTGTACACCTAAACATAGTTAAAATGGTAAATTTTATTTCTATTTTACCATAATAAAAAATAATGATAACGGTGAAAAATAAGGGAAGCCCAGAGATTTTCTTAGATTGTGTTCTCTCACACCCCAATTTTCCAGGGTCATTAATGAGAGCCATACACGTAGGATCCAAAGGGAGAACTTGGTTCTGGATACAGTATCCTTTTGTCTTATGTTTTTAGTATATTTGTCTATGTCGTAAACATAGATATATCTAAGGGAGGAAATAAAAGACCTATTATTAATTGTACAGAGCTGTGCTGCCCAGCAGGGTAGCCACTAGCCACATGTGGCTGTTGAACACTTACAACACAGTAGTTTGAATTAAGATGTGCTCTGCCACATACCAGACTTCAAAGACTTAGTATGAGGAAAGAATATAGATAATTCATTAATGATTTTTATATTGGTTACATTGAAATGATAATATTTTGGTATGTGGGCTTAAATGAAATATATTATTAAGGTTAATTTTACCTGTGGTAAAAAATGCAATGTATTTAGTGTTTGTAAAAGAGTTCAGTAATTCATTAGTTAGGGCTTGGACTTCTACTGACAAGGATATTCCAGGTATATATGTTTTTTGAGATTTTGGGAAGCCCATTAGCCCTATTTTTCTCTACTCTTGCCCCAATGTTTCAACACATGCACTTGTGAAATTTAACGATTACCTTGTTGGGTGGAAATCAGATGTGGACACTTAAAAGTTTCAGTCCAGAGCAGAAGTAGAAATGTGATGCTACCTATTTTGACTTAATGGCTCTCCCAGGAACATATGCACTGTGGCCAAGCCCATACTCTTTTTCTCATTCTCACAGGTTCCCAATGCTCCGCCTGCCTATGAGAAACTCTCCGCACAACAGTCACCACCACCTTACTCTCCGTGAGAGCCAGTGGGGCCCCCGAGAGATGCTGAAATGGCTTGCCTCACACTTTGGATTAAATCTAATGTGGACATTTAATGGTCTGCTTTGGAACGCCATAGAAACAGTGTACACCATCACGACTAATAAGCTTAGTGCTAAATTCTTAGTAGGGAAACTAGCAATACTCATTTAGGAAATGATGAAAAATATTAAAATGGAAGAACTTTGTCAATAAATGTTGTAGTGCAAACTATCTGTGCCAGTAATAATGCTAATACACCTACGATGTTATTTCTGGAGGGATAGAATTTAAGTGTGTGTTCTGGGACCATTCAATTTCTTTTCAGTTGAAATTTGGCTAATAACTAACCAACTACTATTCTGATTTCTGAAGAAGCAACATCTTGACCAAACTGAACTCTAACAGAATTGTCACAGGTGAGTTTGGGCTATGGAGTGCTCACAAAGGATACCTTTACAGGTTTAAGACCAACAGCGGAATGGCTACCAAATTACACAGGCAGACTCATCTGATCAGGAAGGTGTCAGTGACATCTCTGCTAAAGTTCCATGGTGCTTACCATATGTACTGCAAAGACCCTTTCTTCCTTCTTTCTTTTCTTTCTTTCTTTCCTTTTCTTTTCTTCTTTCTCTTCCTTCCTTCCTTCCTTCCTTCCTTCCTTCCTTCCTTCCTTCCTTCCTTCCTTCCTTCCTTCCTTTCTTTCTTTCTTTCTTTCTTTCTTTCTTTCTTTCTCTTTTCATATATCTTTATGACTATTTTATATATATATGTATTTATTGATTTCAGAGACAGGAAGGGAGAGGAGAGACAGAGAGAGAAGCATCAATGCTGAGAGAGAGTCATTGACCGGCTGCCTCCTGCACGCCCCTGACTGGGGATCGAGCCCGCAACTCGGGCATGGGCCCTGACCGGGAATCCAACTGCAATCTCCTGGATCCTAGGTCAATGCTCAACCTCTGAGCCACAGCTGGCCAGGAGAGACCCTCTTTCTTAAGTGATTCATAAACACAGTTCTAATTACATTTCATTTCAGGGCTCAGTGCTGTCATAATAAATGACAAGAATTTCCTGTTAAACCAGAGGTGATATCAGAATTTAAGTAAGTAAAAGCTACTGTAGTTTGGCTGATGTCTTGCCCTAGATGTCCCAATGGCAGTTTAGTTCCTTTGGGCTCCCAAATCCCTCTCAAAAGAGCATATAGAAGAAATCATAAAGCAGGAGGATTCAGGAACAGTGTCCTTATTTGCTGGCAACATGATGGTTTTTGTTGTTGACATCTACATATGTATACTATCATTTATCCAGTATTTTTCTTTCAGTCAGCTCATGTTTTAAAAAATTGGCTTAAATTTTGTAACACCGCCCTAAATGGAAAATCAGTATCATCTTCCGTAAGTAGATGATAATCATAAACATGAAGATAATGAAAGCAAATTATTTTTATTAAAACCTAGGAAGATACTGATGGTAGCAGAGGGCTGTCAACCTGAGACCTGCTCTCTTTAAAGAGGGAGATTAGCAAGAATCAGAGAAAAGCTTTCAACATAATTAAAAGGCTTGCAGAGAAAGAAATGACTTTCTCACCATGTGACTCAGTGTTATCTAATGCTGAGTAAGCAAACCACCTAAAATCATCTTCTGTCATTGGAAACACCATGTAGCCTAACCTCATCATTTCCTACAAAAGACAGGATTGCAAAGAAAACACACTGAATAGAGACTCATTACACATACTGAAAAAAATGCCATTCAACAAAATACTAAAATACTTCCCTGCCCTTTCTGACTCTGTCCAGTCTTACCACTTAAAATAAGCCCTGTCTGGGTCCCCATCACCCCCACCCCTCGCCCTTTTCGAAAAAATACATGAGTTCTAAACAAAATAAACTCCATGAGGCATTTGGCCAGCTCCTTTCCTCATTGCAAAGCCTAGTCTGAGCCTTAATCCTTCACATTCATAGAATAACCTGTGGCTTGAGCCCTGGACCCCTCCAAGACCCCCAGGCCATCCATCATCTGCTGAGAGTTCTCTCCTTTCCCCCTGGCTTTCTTTGTAGAGTTCCTCAAGGCAAGTGTCCCAGAAGATGGGCAAGGAGGGTTGAGCTGAGCCTTCCAGAGAGAAGTTAGGAGAGTGCAATTTTGTTTAAAGGAACACAAGGTGCCAGATTCAGCCAAAAGAAGAACCAGCTCCCTACAGAAAGGCAGCCACTCTTTTGGAAATTGTTTCCTGGACTGGAGACCAATTATAACACAACCTTGGGAGCCAGGAGCTGAACGGCCACATGATGGAAGGAGCCTGGGTCACCAAGACCCCACTCGAACAGAGTCTGCCCCATGGATTCAATGACACACTGGCTTGGATTGAATGAGAACAGGTTGACCCCACAGAAAATCCATAAACTGTTAGGACATTGCCAGATCTGATACTGAAATCCAGGGCTGTTAGTTAATTCCTTTGTTGAGGCCCTTCAGTGCTCTGCCCCTACCCACCTGGACCGAACATACACAAATGGGGACGGGAGGGGTGCCTCTTGGGGAGGGAGATCCCTGTGACCTCTGCAGGTGGGACCAGACTTCCCTGCTGCCCAAGGAAACTTGAACTGAGGAGAATGAGCCTCACCCAGGGCCCTGGGACAGGAGTGCTCCGCTGCAGTGCGCCCCACCACGACACCCGACCTGCTCGCAGAGTGGGTAACGGCATGGCATGGCTCTGACCTCCTAGGTTTCCTGCAGGATCAAGTGAGGACTGAAGTAGTCAGAGCTCATGGCTGGTCTCCTCTGGCCATATTTCTTGTTTTCTACTTGCCCAAATGCACTGCATAAATAATATCATTTTCCATTTGCACAGTGGGCTCTGTTTTATAGAGCCTGGCCTTCCCTCCTCCTCCGGCCCCCCACCAGCCCTCAGGTGCTGTCTGATGCTGGAATCAAGGCCCCAGTCTCCATGGGTGTCCCCAGGAGTTTCTGATTGTAAAGAGAGTAAAGAGCAGGGAAACTTAAGGAGGGAAAAAGAACTAGCCGAAAGATTTTCTGCCTGGGTTGAAGTCAGTGAGGAGTTTAGACTGAGTCACCAATGAACCCTAAGTCACCTCCAGTGCAGACCATTCTTCTGAAGTTATAAACAGCAAGTTTGGTAGCACTTATAAATCTGGACAGATCCGCTCATCACTTGAGAATATTACAGAACTTTTCCTAAAAGGACAGAAAATAGTAAGCGCCCTAAATTTTCATTTCATGGTTTAAGGATTGACACAGTCCTCAAAAATGCCTCAAAATCCCTCTCTCTCAGGTGACTGATGACAACACGTCATAAAATCGTCTCTGAAGAATGCAGAGCAAGTTCAGAGGGAAATCATGGATACTTTGGATAAAGGCACTCATTTTGAAGAAAGCCTAAAACTCCTTTCCCAAGAAGCTGTGAGATGAAAAAGTGTGAGAAATGAAGGAACAACAACAACAAAAAGGCTTGACAGCTTGAAAATATGAATGAAAGAGGCTTTAAATTATACAGAGAGCCCATTAAAATCTCTGGAACAATACTGAGGATAAGTCTGCCTGCTCTTTTCAGAAAAGATTACATGCCTGATGGCTACCTGAAACCAGACGAAGAGAAGATTTAAAAAATGAGAACTCCTCTGCTGTCAATGAGAAGTCAATTTGATGGAATACACCAATCCTGTTAAGTGTTTCTTTAAAAAGGCTTGAAGGAGAAAATTAAGGATCATTTAAAGAGTTAAGAAATTTAAATGAACAAATCACTTACAGTTCAAATGAATGGTCTCCAAACTGAACAAACATCTTTATAGTCTGAAAATAGTTTGAAAGTGAGATTCAAAAACTTCAGCTAAAACTTCAAATACTGGTGGCTGGACTAGTCAAGAACATGGAATGCAAATTTGCAGAAAATCAATTGAGGAGAGAGCTTACTGCTTAGCAATCTAGAAGGAACTTCCCAGAGTGTATGAAAACATTAGCCATATACGTCAGGAGCACGACTCCTACAAGAAGATGGTATTGAAACAAAATTGGAAAGAAGCAATTCCTTTTTGATAAGCTGGATTGCCTCCCATGAGAAAAAAGGTCAAGAAAGTTGGATGGTAGCCTGGCTGAAAGCTCCCTGAGCCAAGAAAAAAAAAAAAAAAATCATGAGAGACAAAAACTGGCTGAAGCTTAAATTCCAGCTTTTCCCAAGTGGCCTCCACTGTCCCAGATGCAGCCCTGGGCAGAGGCCAGGGAGTATCAGGTCACTCCCTAAGTTATCAGATCCCCAGAGGAGGAGCAGAGGTTAAGCTGTGGGGACTCAGGCATCTGGATTTAGGAGTTAGAAAAGAATTAGTGGTTAATAATTAGTTTAAGTCCCTCACTGAGATTACAATTGGACCATAGGTAGGTAATTCAGTTGGTTTCTGGAAGTTAATTCTGGCTTAGAGAATTCTTTTCAGACAAAAGAGAAATAGTTTTGGGTTGTTTTGTTTTAAACATTAAGTGCATAGCCCTGGCCAGTGTGGCTCAGTTGGTTGAGCTGGTCATCCCATGCACCAAAAGGTCGCCAGTTCGAATCCCAGTCAGGGCACATAGGCTCAGTCCCCAGGCAGGAGGCAAATGATCAATGTTTCTCTCTCACATCAATGTTTCTCTCTCTCTCTCCCTTCCTTTCTCTCTAACATCAATTAAAAAAACCATATTAAAAAAGTTAAGTATAGCCCGGACGGGCGTGGCTCAGCAGTTGAACGTCAACCTAGGATCCAGGCGATCGGGGTTCAATTCCCAGTCAGGGCACATGCTTGGGTTTTGGGCTCGATCCCCAGTGGGGGGGCGTGCAGGAGGCAGCCGATCAATGACTCTCTCATCATTGATGTTTCTCTCTCTCTCTCTCCCCCTCTCCTTTCCTCTCTCTGAAATCAATAAAGGTATATTAAAAAAAAAAAAGTTAAGTATATAAATACATTCATTGAGGACCATCTATGTACAACATAACACATTTCCGTATCACATACTTCCCCTTGAAATCCATGGTCTTTCTAAACAGGGAAAGGGGAAGGGTGAGTAGAGTTGAACATAGACATGACCGGTGAAAGTACTACCTTAGAACACAAAAGAGGTTTTTAAGAGCCTTTAGCAACCTTCCAGGAATACCCTCGCTGACCTATCCACTTTGATACTACATTTCAGTGTAGTTTCCAAGGCAGCCTTCAGGCCTGCTCTTCTCTACCATTTCAACCCCAGGATACACAACTCCACGTGATAAGGTTTAACAATATTATTATAAATAAAATGTGGATGTTAAGATACAATACCCCAAATAAGATAATGGATATAAAAATCCAGTAAGTATAAAATCTATCTTTTATTTAAAATGACAAATGTTGTCATACTACAATGTCAAACTCTGAAAATAAGCTGACTCATAAAAACTGCTTTATAATGGAATTTAAGTAACTGCTCTGTAACTGATAATAACAAATTAATTGAAGGTGTCCACACATTATTCTAAAAATAAAAAATAAAAATCATGTTTTTAAATATATTGGAAAGTCAGTCACTATGAACCAACATCTCAATATAAAAATAAACATATCAGGGGAAACTTGGTATTGGGTTCATGGGACCTCTTTGTACTATCATTGCAACTTTCTATGAATCTAAAATTATTTAAAAATAAAAAGTTAAAAAAAAAACGTATCTGGGGTATATAAACAGACAGCAAATACAATGGCCTGAAAGATTACTTATTTTGGTTAATATAGAATTTGGTGGTGGACTTAGAAAAAAGATAAAACAATAAGATCTAGAATAAAATTTTATAACAATATAAAATCATGGAAAAATGATTTAAAGCATCATGGTCAAATACTGGCTCTACCACCCACCAGCTGGGTGACTTTGGACACATCACTTAACCTCTCTAGAGTTTAAGTACTGTGAAAATCAAATGAGATGTGAGAAAGTAGTTTGTAAACTGTAAAGCCTTCTACAAAGGCTATTAATTCAAATTTCTCAGTTTTAATTCCTTTTTGTAAAGGACTATCTTCATTTTATATCATATATTCTTTCAATGGAACAAGGACACACTTAAAAAATAGTATTCAAACAAACAAATAGAGCAACTCAGTTTATTACATGCAGATTCTTCTGCATTGTTGCTAACAGTTCACTGGTCCAAAATTACTAAAATACTTAAAAAACTATACATTATGTAAACAAAACATAAATAAGACAGCATAGTTCTTTGTACATACAGTTTAGTACAGGTTGTTAGGAATTTAGGAATATGTACAATTTTACACCATGGACTGCATTTTCACAATGCATAAATATATATATATTTTTTACAGAAACAAAAATAAGATTTCACTAATGACACAAAATACCATATTGTAGATACACACTGCAACAGTCCAAATTCAAGAAGAAACATGTCAATGCAAGTGCGCAAAAGGCTAGCTTACTCCAAACTAGTCAAACTTGACTTTGTTCAATTTGTTATAGAGACAGGTAAAGCCTGTCTAAACAAACAACCTCTGAGAACATATACCAATGAGTGAAATGGAACAGATATTTCCCTCCCCAAGAAAACAAAGCCTTGTTGCAAGCTAATGAAAGGTACATTCACACACACACACACACACACACACACACACACACACACACACACATATTATGTATAGTATGTTTCCAACAGTATAATAAACGGTTAAAATTTATATGGGAGTCAAAACAATGCCCCATTATTTAAAAACTGGCTCGTTTAGTCTAAATTCAAGATGCAGCTGTGTCGGGCTTCTCTAAACCAGATGACTGAAAAGCAGGGAAGACAGAGGCAGGATTTCGACTGGCAGATACAACAATTTGAGAGAGAGATGAAGAGAGTGAAGAAACCTTAGATGCTGGAGTACTTATGGTATTCAGAATGGCTCCTTCCGGGCTAACCAACAATTTTTTGACTGATGTGTCCAAATGAAATACAGAAGTACTACTTGGCAGTGGAGAATTACTAGAGCAAATGGCAGAAACCAAAGATGTCTTAGCTAAGAGAGTACCTGGAGGAGACTTAATTACTGAAGTCAATGACACCGTTGGAACAGGAGGTGGAACAGAAACTTTAGCAGTTGTGTTTATGATTTGTGGTGTTGTATGTACTGTGGGTGGAGAACTTGTATTCCCATGAGAGTTTACAATTTTTGTAGAGGTTCTTAGAGATTGTTTTACAGGTTGCCCACTTAAAGAATTATTTGATGCTAATGTGGTCTTCTGGACAGGATTATCTATTGGTGTGGGCTGAATGCCTTGGCCACTGTTAAGCACTAAGGGAGGTCCATATTTTGGATTAGTAGATATAAGGAGAACATGGCTGCCAGCTCCAAGACCTTGTGGTGGAACAATAAAACGGGTTCCATTAATCATGATCTGAGTACCAGGTGCCAAAGGTGTACTGGTGTTGATGACTATTTTTTGCTGAATACAAGGTTCACTGAACTGACCTCCTACCACACTAGTTACATTTGATGGTGCTGTAGCAGTGTGAAGGGCAGAGCCACCCAGAGTAGAATTGTAACTGGAGGTTGATTTTACTAAAGCAGGGGACACTGGCTGGTTTGGCAGAGAAGCAAAACTGGAAATATTAATTATTTTACCTGGACTCGGTGAAAGGGATGGCAATTCAGTTTGAGGTTTATTTGTATTTATATTTGTTGGCACTGTAGCTGAAATCCCTGGTGACTGAAACTGGACAGAAGTCCGAGATTGTCTTTTAGAAAGAGATAAAGAACGTGAGGCTCCTGTTACTGTTGCCACTTGTGGAACCCTGTTGATTATTTTAGGGGATATAGTCACAGGTGTAGGCAAGGCAACATTAACAGGGATCTGCAAAGCTGATGTCAAACATTTAGGAGACACTGTTGGTTGTGTAGTTGAAATCAGAACAGATGACGCAAGATGTCCTGTTTTCACAGTTGATATCGCCACAGTGTTTCCGATATTTGACGTGCAAAGTCTATTTGACAAAATAGGCATAATTCTTGAAGAGGTATCATTTCCACTGACTAAAACAGGAGGTCGTGTCCCAACTGAAGCAGAGGTTGAGGTCACTGAAAGAGAACCTAGAGATACATTTGCTCCTGTTACTGAAAACATGTTTACTGCTCTTGCTGCAGAAACCACTGATTCATTAACAGTAGTATTTTGACTCACAAAATTTGAGCTTACTGGAACTGAATTACCACTTGTTGACAATGGCAAAACATAGCCCTTGGTACTTTTTTCTTCTCCTTTGGGGGTTACATTTTGCAATATGTTAATTGATGGTACAGCTGGCACACTGCCTGAAGTATTTACAATTGCTTGACCTATGTTTAGTCCAATTTTCACATCTTTTATCTGAGACACAGTTGGTGATGAGTTTATTTTTATTGGTGCTCCCACTGTAGATGGAATTAGTACTATCTGGGGCTGCTCTGGAGTCTTAACATATGTTTTACTCAAAGAGGGAGGGAGAGTTTGTTTTAATGGTTCTGCCACAATAGTTGAAGTGCCACTGGAAATGGGAGCATTAATAAAAACTAATTTCTGGGCAGAAACACCTGTAGGTGTCGGTGCAGGTGTCACATTGATTGCAGTTCCACTGCCAGAAGAAAGAACAGATGGAGCCGATACCAGCATAACTTTCTGAACCGCAGTCCCACTGATCACATCTCCATTTGTTGCTACTGTTGCTTCTGATCTTGTAACAGGGTAACATTTTGTAATATAATCTGTTTGTTGCTGTTTAGTTGGAGTATGAATAGAATTTGCATTGGTTTGTCCAAAATTTCCTGTTGGTAGGCTAATTACACTTACTGAACTATTTGCTGTTGATGGTAGCAGAGTACTAGAAGAAATAGAGGACTTTAAGGGAGAAGAGGGCATGTGTGAAGTCTTCTCTATCATGTGGCCCAAATTACCACTTAGATTAGGTTGGCTTAATGTAAATTTGAGATTTTTCCCCACGGACGGATTAAAACCAGCTGGAATGGAAACAGAAGTCGGTGTTTGGCCAAAAGGTGGGAGACCAGATGTTGTAGTCATTCCAGCTACCGGTGGAAAAGCAGAGGATGATGAAGTTGATTTTGGCACCAGAAATGCCTGAAGCTGAGGAGCAAAAGTGAAAACTGAACTTGAAGATAAACTGTTGGGTGAATTTTGATCTGTATTTGTCTGTACTTTTACAACTCCAGTGTTCCCACCTCTTGTCCTAACAAGAATTGACTGTGAATCTCTTATACACACAGTTTTCAATTCTTGCTTTGCGTCAGAAGAATCAGAAGTTTGTTGTGCAAAACAGTTGAGGGAGCTACCAGGATTTGTAGATCCACTTAGTGTTGTTGCTGATAACAGAGGCTGAACTGTTGATGAAATGGTGGGTGAAGCAACAGGCTGGGGGAATGTGGCTGCTGAAACTGCATTCTTGACTTTTCCCACCTCATTCTGGCTATTCTTAACTGGTGGTGTTAATAAATTACTTACGGAGGTTACAGGTGACAAAGGCTGTGGTCTAGCACTGCTCACATTTGACAAAGGTGTAATCGTCTTGTTGAAAACTGCGTTAGGTAGATGGGTAGAAGAAACAGCTCCTGTTGACTTGACAGGAACTGTTGCTGAAGAAGCATTTACATTTGCTGTCTGCTGGAAAGATGAACAATGCTGTTCTGTACCTTTTTGTTGAAGTGGCGGTATTTCTTTTGCAACTGCTCTCCCTTCCTTGTGCTGAATCACAAAATTCTTAGGCAGAATGAGGACCTGCTGCATGATTTTTTCTCCTGTTTTAGAATCTAGCACAGGTTGCATCTGAATCTTTACAGAGCTGTTATGAAGATCTATGGGCAACCACTGGCCACAGGGCATTTTGTATACCATCTGTAAAGGACCTTTTGTATTGGTGTGGCAGGTCAATGCTGGCTTTATGGGGCTTGCTTCTGGGGGAGATAAAACTGGCTTTTCCACAGCAGAAGCACTTCTACCTGTAGAAGGGGGCAGTTGATTTGTTAAGGTCACTTTGTTCCCAATATTTGTTGCAAGCAAGGCCTGAATAGGTTTGGTCCCTTTCTGGAGAGTAGACACTGGTGTTGAATCCATTGAGGCAAATGACTCTGGAAACAGTGGCTCTGTATGGTTTGACTCATTCAAACAGTCAATCTGCATATCATCTTCTGCATTCTCAACTGTTGTCTCATTTGTGCTTAACTTTGCTTTCTTTCTTGGAGAAAGCTCCTTTGTGCTATCATCCAGATGACTAGTTTGTCTGGACTGTCGCTTAAGTGTTTTAGGCAGTGTCTTCAGTACATCTTTAGAAGGCAATTCCTTTCTTAATAACTTGCTTCTGGCCATAGGAAAATCTATTTCTGACAATTTCATATCATCTGAAAATTATAAAACAAAGTTTTTTGTTAATATAAACAGCGAGTGAATAGTAATAAAACCAGTTATTTTTTAAAAAGTCAATCTTTGAATTGACAATTTAGTAAGAAATCTATAGGGTGATTCAAGTCTCAGCACCACTGATGGAAAGGTAAGGTGACCTATGACATGGTAATCTTGATATTATAAACATTTCCAAGAACAACCTATTATTAATGAGAAAGTTATTTTTGGTCAACTTCTGCTAATTCTGCTGACCGTACAAGTGCAAAAGGAAATTTTACATCTTTTAAAGAGATCAAGCCAGCAATTAGGGAGAATAATTTAGATTTGGAAAGGAATCTAGTCTAGTTTTCTTCATAGGAAAATGTTGATGTCAAAGAGAGATGGTTTCCCATTCTAATCTATTTTTAGTGACTCTAAAGGACGAAAAGGGTCCAGCTTTGCTGGTGTTTAATTATCCCTACAGCAAAAAATTTATGTTCATATCTGGTCAGACTGGGTTGATAAGAAGTTACTCTTTTTCAATTTACCAAAGACATAAACTACAACAGGTTAATTCATTTCTAACCACAAATTTTCACACTAACCCTCTTATATAACGAAAGTTATTTAATTAGATTTATAGAATAGAAACTGATGAGTTGAAATAGTGCTTCAAAAACAGTGATAAGAGGAGGATGAACCTATTTCAAAGGAACTGCAGACCAAGGACGTGTGCTCTGTATGAGCAATGGCACCCCTATAGTTTGAGGTCAGGTGCTGGCTCCAGAAACTCCTAGAAACATAATAATGACTTCAAAGAACCTTTCATAAGGACACAGTACACCATCAAAACATCAGATTCCCCCAATCAATATATGTCATTAACCAGATTATTTTTAGCTCCATAAAATATACTAAAACTTCTCTTTGTGCTTTTAGTGTTAAGTTAAAGAAAAAGTTTTAATGCCTACCTGAATCAAAGTGATCTTTCTCCAGGATATCTAGAGGTTCTGTTAAGTCTACAGACTTACTGATGTCCACTTTAGGAGATTCCTTTCCAGGATCTCCTTCACCTTCTTCAGTACCCCATAGTTCTCTAGTAAATTTATCATGATCAGGTTGTCTTCTGAAATCATCATAGTCTTTCTTTAGGCGGCTCCTGAAATACAATGCCCGATATAATAAAAAATGCTTAGTTCAGTCTTGCCAATGATTATTGTTCAAGAGGATAAAACCCAGGGTATAGGCATAAGAAATTGAAAAGATTTTATCTGCAATTTCAGAATAAAGTGTTTGAGCATTCCACCTATTTGCTTTCTAAACGCTGCTGTTAGAAAGGTAATTTTTTTCTAAGTTATTGATTTTAGATATTCTTAAAATTTCTGATTATAAATTAAAAAGGTCATTTAAAAAAAGCTTATCAAGAAATTTTAAGAAACAGTAACTATCTACAGAGATTAACAAACAAAAAATCCATCATTTAATCCTGAGGGTAATTATTTCTAAACCTTTGGATCTCATTAGATATAATTCTTTATTAAGCATAGGAAAACCAAGCATAAAGGTGATCTTCCCGAGATCCTTTTCACATAAAAACATAAAAGCTATGTTTCTATGAAACTATGGAGAAATGGAAACATTTCCAAATGATTATACGGTATTTTAGAGATTCTTTGTTATTCCACTTGTTTCCAACTGAGTTTCTCTATTCTACCCCTAACCTTTATATTACCTGTTTATTTTCTGTTTTTTAAAAATAATATGAATATACATCTTCTAATTTATTTTTGCTACAAATTCTTATTTTTGCAGATTGAAGTTTAAGTCTCACTCCTGTCATTTAACAGCTGTTAAGACTTTGGGCAAGACTTTCTAAGCATCAGATTACTTCTTTGTATAACACGGATAATAAAAGTATTTCCCTCAGTATTTGTGGCACATAAATATTGAACAAATGTTAGTTAATAATTACTCTGAATTTATCTGTTTTAAATTAATGCTTATGCGTTTTATGGAGTAGGCAAGGGCTCTAAGGTACTAGAATGGAAAAAGATAACAAATTAATTTCCTTTTAGAAATATCTACATGGAACTCATCATTTCCTTCCTTCTCAGTCCTCTTCTTAGTGTCAGCTGGTGACTCTGCTCCTTATTTCAGAGAAAATGGAAGCTATCAGACAAGAATTTTCACATGCTCATACCTCATCTGCAACTTAAGACCTTCATTTGTACTCATATTTTCTGTCTTCTTATACAAGCTAACCTCTCCACTTAAGCATCCTCTCTCACCTCTTCAAGAATATCGTTCTACGAAATGTCCCTTTCTTTGCCTGAGTCTATTTTTGCCTCTGTATCACATAATTTCTACCAGTATACAACCATGTTATTTCTCTAATTAAAACAACAAAAACACAAAGGAATACCTCTCTTGACTCCAACTTGTCCTTCCAGGTACTGCCCTCTTTCTCTGCTCCACTTTACAGCAAAACTCTAGTTCCTCTCCCCTAATTCTCTTGAAGAGACTCCTAACTTTTACCCACTTTTCTACCAGCACAGCTCATCAAGGTCATCAATCATCTCCATGCTGCCAAAATTCAATAATGCATCCTCAGCCCTCATATTCCTCAATCCATCATGAGCAGTCCTCACTGACATTTTCTTTACCTGGTTTCCACGACACCACTCTTTCTCTTGGTTTTCCTCCTATCTTACCGAACACTCCCCTTGGTTTTCCTCCTGTCTTACCGAACATTCCCCTTCCTTCTCAGTCTCTTCTGCTTAGTACTATTCATCTCCACCATCTCTAAATATTGGAATGCCACAGGATTCGGTATCTCTCCTTCTTATCTACGTTCACATACTAAGTGACTTCTACCAGTTTCATAGCTTAAATATAATCTATATTCTGACAACTCCCAAACTTAAATCTGGCTTACTCCCTTAGACTGGGAACTTATACTAAACTGCCTACTCAATAACTCCAATTAGATGTCTAAAAATCAAGGGAGAAAGAGAAAAAAAAACATTGATGTGAGAAACATCGTTCGGTTGCCTCCTGAGAGCACCCTGATCAGGGATCAAACCCTCAACCTAGGTATGTGCTGACTGGGAATCGAACCCGCAGCCTTCTGGTGTATGGGATGGCACTCCAACCAACCGAGTCACCCAGCCAGGGTCCCTTTTTAAATTGGATTGTTTTATTTGTGTGTGTGTGTGTTGAGTTGTATGAGTTCTTTATAAATTTTAAATAGTAACCCCTTATTAGATGTATAACTGGTGAATATTTTCTTCCATTCAGTAGGTTGTATTTTTGTTTTGTTGGTTCCTCTGCTGTGCAAAGCATGTAGTCCCATTTGTTTATTTTTCTTTCATTTCCCTTGCACAAGAAAGTGTATCAGAAAAAAAATATTGCTAAGAGAAATGTCAGATATTTTATTGACTATGTTTTCTTTTAGCTGTTCTACGGTTTCAAATCTTACATTTAAGTCTTTAATCCATTTTGAGTTTATTCTTATATATGTTGTAAGAAGGTGGTCTAGCTTCATTTTTTTGCATGTACCTGTCCAATTTTCCCAACACCTTTATTGAATAGACTGTCTCTACTCCATTATATGTTCTTGCCTCCTTTGTCAAATATTTATTGACCATAAATAGGCATGGGTTTATTTCTCAGCTCTCTATTCTGTTCCATTGATCTGTATGTCTGTTTTTATGCCAGTACCATGCGGTTTTAACTACTGTAGCTTTGTAGTACAGTTTGATACCAGGTAGTAACATCCAACCTTATTCTTCTTTCTTAGGATTGCTGTAGCTATTTGGGGTGCTTATGGTTCCATATAAATTTTTGGACACCTGTTGTAGTTCTATGAAATACGCCATAAGTATTTTGATGGGAATTGCAATGATTCTACAGATTGCTTGGAGGATATGGAATTTTAGTGATGTTAATTCTCCTATCTAGGCTTCCACTTATTTGTATCTTCTTCAATTTTGTTCTTCACTGTCTTATAATTTTCTGAGTATAGGTCCTTTACTTCCTTGGTTAAAAATTTTCCTAGGTACTTTTTCTGATAGTTCATTATTGGTGTATTAAAATGTAACCAATTCCTGAATATTTATTTTGTATCCTACTACTTTACTAAATTCATTTATCAGTCCTAGTAGTGTTTTAGCAGAATCTTTAGGGTTCTCTATATACAGTATCATGCCATCTGCAAATGACAGTTTTACTCCCTCCTTTCCGATCTGGATGCCTTTTATTTCTTTCTCTTGTCTATTGATGTGGCCAGGATTTCCAGTACAATGTTGAATAGAGTGGTGAAAGCGGACATCCCTGTCTTGTTCCTGATTTGAAATGAAGCACTTTAGTTTTTCCCCACTGAGTATGATGTTGGCTTTAGGTTTATCATATGTGGCCTGTATTATGTTGAGGTAATTTCCCTCTATTCCCACTGTGCTGAGAGATTTTATTATAAATGGGTGCTGGATCTTATAAAATGCTTTTTCTGTATCTATTGATATGGTCATCTGATTTCTATCCTTCATTTTGTTTATCTGGCATATCAAGTTAATTGATTTGTGGATACTGTACCAACCTTGCACCCCAGGAAGAAATCCCACTTGAGCACAGCATACTATCTTTTTAATGTATTACTGAATTTGGATTGCTAATATTTTTTGAGCATTTTTTCATCTATGTCCATCAGGGATATTGGCCTATAATTTTCTTTCTTTGTAGTGGGAAGACTTAATATTTAAAGATGTCAATATTACCCGAATTAATCTACAGATTCAATGCAACCCCCTATCAAAATCCCAATGGTGTTTGTTGAAGAAATAGAAAAACACATCTTAAAATTCATATGGACTCTCAAGGGACCCCAAATAGCCAAAACAATCTTGTAAAAAACACAACAAAACAAAACCCCACCAAAGCTGGAGTACTCACACTTCCTAATTTCAAATTTACTACAAAGGTACAGTAATCAAAATAGTGTGGTACCAGCATAAAGACAGACATATATAGGCCAATGGAATAGAATAGAGGGATATTTTTACACCTATGTTCATTAGTGCAGCATTATTTATTTCTAAATAAACCCTTTTGTTATATGGTCACATAGTTTTTTACAAGGGTGCCAAAACCATTCAACGAGGAAAAAAGAATCTTTTCAACAACTGGTGCTGGGAAAAGTAGATATCCACATACAAAAGAATGAAACTAGACACTTTCCCAACACCCTGTATAGAAATTTACTCAAAATGGATCAAAGATGTAAATGTCTCTTAATAGAAAATACAGGGCAAAAGCTTCATGACATTGGATTTGCTAATGATTTCTTGGACGTAACATAACTCTAAAGACTCAGGCAACACCAACAAAAAGACAAACTGGACTTCATGAAAATTTAAAAGTTTTGTGCATTAAAGGCACTATCAATAAAGTAAAATAGTAGCCCAAGGATGAGAGAAAATATTCATAAATCTTATATCCAATAAAGGATTAAGAGCCAGAATATACAAGGTGTCCTGAAAACATGTATACACCCTTTAACAGCTGATAACTCAATTTTCACTCCTTTTCAGGTTTAACTGGTTTGAAATAATGGGTGAAGCCAGACTAAGTTTTGAACAAAGAAAATTTGTCCACTAGAGTTTTTTATGAGGATACATAGAAGATAAAAATTTATGGTACAAAACTGGCAACAGTGGACGAATTGAGGGTGCATAAATATCAAATGAAATGATTCTTGATGTTTGTGATTCCACTGTTTTGTGTTATCAGCAGTGCCTGGACCAGAACAGTCATCAGTTTGAAAACAGGCATTGACCAAAAAAGGAAAGAGACTCATTTCTGTAGATTCTTTGAGATTTGAAAATGAACTGTATGTTAATAAACAGTGACTTTATAATCATTCAAAGTGTGTATACATTTTTTTGGAACACCTTATATATAGAATTCCTAAAACTCAGCAACAACAAACAAGCTGGTTCAAAAATTCACAAAAAAACTTGAACAAACATTTCTCCAAAAGATACACAAATGACCAATAAGCACACAAAAAAGATAGTCAATATCACTAATCATTAAAAAAATGAATATAAAAACTACAATATACCATCCACTTCATATTCATTAAGACAGCTACTATTAAAAAAAAAACACTAGAAAATAACAAATGTTAGTGAGAATGTGAAGAAACTGGAACCCTTGTGCACTGTTGGTGGAAATGTAAAATTGTAGTCACTGTGGAAAACAATGTGTGGTTCCTCAAAATATTGAAAATAGAATTATCCTATAATCTGGTAATCCCACTTCTGGGTATATACAGAAAGAATTAAAAGCAGGGTCCTGAGATATTTGCACACCTATATTCATTAGTGCAGCATTATTCATAATAGCTAAAAACACAAAAGATACCTAAGTGTCCACTAAGGAACATGGGGTAAATGCACACAATGGAATATTAGCCTTAAAAAGGAAGAAAATTCTGCCATGTGCTGCAACATGAATGAACACTGAGAACATTATTCTAAGTGAAATAAGCCAGTCACAAAAAGACAAATATTATATATTATATAAGAACTTATAGTTGTCAAAATTATAGAAACATAATATAGAATGGTGGTTACTAGGGGCTAGGGGGCAGAGAAAATGCAGAGTTACCAGGTATAGAGTTTCAGTTCTTGAGATAAATGGATAATAGTAACAAAACATTATGAATGTATTTAAATCACTGAACTGCACACTTAAAACTGGTTAAGATGGTAAATTCTGTGCATTTTACAATAAAGAAAAAGAATGTAAGCCGTAGAGTAAGGGATTTATCAACATTTTTTCAGGACTTACAAAGTCCCTGTACAGAGGAGGCACTCAAAATATGTTAAGTTACAAATCAACAGAAAACTACTAAATATTCCAGGACATTTCCCCATAAATCCTAAATTAAGAGCCCTAAAGTAAGTAAAACAAATGATAAAGCCTGAGTTACCTGTTTCTTTGAAAAGCTTTCATCAACTTTGGTTCCCATGGCAGCAATTCATTTAAAAGGCGTATCAATGTACTATGCAATTCTTTTACAGCTTGCCTCCGATGATACCATTTGCCCTAAAAACAGAATTTTAAAAGTAAATCCCTTAGATTTAATCAAAAAGTGAACGTCAAAAGCCTTATTTTCTGAGTAAAAACCAAACCACCAATCCCATAAAATAAATGTTATTTCTTTAGAAGGTTGCAGAAAGCAGGGAGTATGCTGTAATAAATCTTATTTGATAAACTGGTCATTTTCAATACTGTAATGCTACAGAGTTAATAATTACTCCATTTGCTAGGCATTATCGAAAGCATTTCATTCATATATGGGGGGGATGGGGAGAGGGAAGGAGAGATGAAGTGAGCATGACAGTGCACACACACTCTATTAAAACCCTTCTGAGGTATGTGCATTTTAGTCTCACTTAACAAATGATAAAACTAAGGCTCACAGAGATTAAATGATCTGTTTAAAGTCCTATGAGTTCACCCGCAACTGCCTGATACTGAAGTTCCAAGTTCTTAAAATTACATCACTATCTCTTGAAAACTGTATCACATAAATTCAGTCTGACATAGGGTATAAAAATCTCTAAGATATGCTTTACCAGTTCCCATAAAATTATTCAAATACCACAGGAATAAGTTTATAGAAATTATATCTCTAGGTAGCCTATACCCCATTCTCCACAATGTTAGTGTACACCTATCAACATCACCACCACTGTCATCATCATTTACTGTTATATAACACATGCATTTCCTTTTTACTTTGGTAAACAGCTTTGAGATATAATTCACATACCATGTGTCCACTTGTTTTATTTTTAATAGCAAAATACATACTAGTATATATGTTATGGATTACATTTAGCATGCCAAGAATTAGACTTAATTTCATAGCAACTGTTGAGTCAATTTGCACATATGTAGAGCAAAATGTATTCTAAATTTGTGCATAAATTTCCCAATTTTGTGTGTGTGTGTATGTGTGTATGTGTGTGTGTAAAACCTTCAAGATTTCAGCATGGAAATTTTAGTCGCATATAAATCTAAGGGATTAAGTATACAGTTCCTACTCCCCCAAAGTTTTGTTTTAAACCAACAGAATGTTTAGGCACATAAAAATAAACAACTATTATTTCTTCCTCTGAGGATTTTTCAATCTTGGAAGGAGAACTTTTATTAAAAGAGTAGGAAGATGTGAGATTTTATGTGCATGTTTGCCTAAATATAGAACCTAGGCTCACTCATCCTTGTGTCGTCTTAGTGGCATGACAAATCATAGCATTGTGAAAAAAATTTCAAAAAAAGTAATTTTATTTCATGTAATATACTAACGTAGACAGACATATCTTCTCTCTTGCAAATACTTTCTAAAAGAACCCTACATAACAATAAATTATACCTCAAGTCTTTTCCCGCTCAAAGGAATGTTTTGAAATAGTATGAAGTGCTTATTCTAACCCATGAAAACAAAACTATTAAATGATAAACAATAAAACTGAACGAGATGCCCAGCCGGGCGTGGCTCAGCGGTTGAGTGTCGACCTGGGATCCAGGCAATCGGGGTTCGATTCCCGGTCAGGGCACATGCCCGGGTTGCAGGCTCGATCAATGACTCTCTCATCATTGATGTTTCTCTCTCTCTCTCCCTCTCCTTTCCTCTCTCTGAAATCAATAAAGATATATTTAAAAAACACACACAAAACCGTTCTAAAACAAAAACAAAAACAAAAACAAAACAACAACAAAAAAAATAAAACTGAACGAGAGCCTGGCCAGGCGTGGCTCAGCGGTTGAGCGTCGACCTAGGATCCAGGTGATCAGGGTTCGATTCCTGGTCAGGGCACATGCCTGGGTTGCGCGCTCGATCAGTGACTTCCTCATCATTGATGTTTCTATCTCTCTCTCTTCCTCTCTCTGAAATCAATAAAGATGTATCTTTAAAAAAAACAACAAAAAAACACACAAAACTGAACGAGAAATAACTTTCATGTAGGGAAAGCTAATTGAGGAAGATGAAAAAGCAGATGAAAGCTGCCCTAAATCCTTTGTGGAATGAGATAGGGTTTTATTTCAGTAAAAAACAGAAAATTTTTAAAAAGGGGAAAAAAATAGAAAATATGAAGGTGGAGATTTTCCCCTTTAACAAGGCATGTCAGCAATGTTATTTTCCCCTTCATAACTACCATGTGGCTCAAAAATAAAATGGTGAGAGTAGAAGTAAACTTTTCCTAAGTTAGAGCAGAAAGAGGGAAGAAATGAGGAATGAAGATGCAGAAAATATCCTATGTGGTATAAATAACTGGAAAAGTGTTAACAGGCCAGGGGGCGTGCTAAATTCCTTTTAACTGGGGGTCAGGTAGGGAAGAATGGCAGATGCAGAATGAACTCAGGCAGTATGGCTGCTGTCTAGGTTAGTGTGGTGGTGATGGGGTGAGGAATGCAGAAGGCCTACCAGTGTTATGGGACCTTAGAACTAGGCAGGTGAGGCACAGGAGGGGAGACTGTGTAGGCGGATGTCATTATTTCAAGACATTTGTCAGCTGTGTCTGTACTAAACAACAACATTAATTATTGTAGAGAAGAATTTTTAAAAGATTAGGAAGATTTTACCTTTTGGTTTTACGTTGGTTAGTAAATATTAATTAATCAAATGCCCAAAAAATAAACTACCGAACTAGTTGATGTACGCAGGAAAGGGGTCATAAATATTAAATCAGAGAATAGATTTCTAAGTTCCATATAATTCTGTCTTACCCACTGACCTGTATGGAAATGTCTATGGCCTTCTAACTTTATATACCTATTTTTGTCTTCTTCCCTTTCTTTATATTGCACATTCCCAAACTGAGATAGTGATATGGTATTTCATTTACATTTAACAGTACATATTTAATCATTCTGTATTTGGGAAATAAACAGAAAGTCTATTGTTTACATAACACAAGTTATAGAAAGAATGATAAAATATTTTGATTAGAAGATACATATAAAGAATACAATAACCTTGACAAAGGGCATTCCTATACCCTGCCATGGTATATGGGTGTCCAGAGTTTTTAGGTTGATCAAAAGGGGGCACAGGTTTAAAAAAGTTCAGAATCGCTGCTATGGGACTGGGATTTAAGGTAAGGTTCTTTAACTACTTGATAGTAAAAGAGAAACTCATACTGCTTATTTCATTTCTCTTCTTGCTTGGTCAATACAACCCAAATGGAATTAAAATAATTAAGTCCTTTTCTACCAAGAGATTATCTCAGAGTATTATCAGAACTTCAAGTCAGGTCATTAACTAAATACTGGCAATAGCTCTTCTGACTGATCAACTTGATTTACATATGCAGATAATGAAAAAACTAAGAAAAATGATCATGTTTCTTCTGGGATAAAATTATTAAAGCTAAAAGGGAACTCAGGACATAGTTTTATAGAAGAAAGTGAGTTAAAGTAGCATATAAGGAAGTACTTGTAGATAGCAGTAGACTTTAGAATAAAATCCTAGGTCTTCTAAATGCTAAACTCTCCTCTCCTTCCGCTATATAATGCTGCCTTTCTTAACCTATACACAGGCAATTCCTAAAGAAAGAAACTATATGGTGTAAGTACCTATATTTGCATGTAGGGTATCTCTGTAATGCAAAAATTACAATCTCAAATTTATTGTTTAATTACAATAGTACTTAAAATTATAGTGATCTAAAGTTTAAAAGTAAATTAAAAAATAAGGAAAATAGCAAGTTCCCCTATTTTCAAAAGAGAATATGAATGTAATGAAAATTAGAAGCTCTTACAATCTGTATCTGCACTGATCAATATAGAATCAAAGATAAAGATGGTAGGTAGAAGAAATGATAAAAGGTCATTAGTGGAACAATGCTATAACTGTTTCTCTAATAAAAATATATTTAATAAGCTTTCTGTATGTAAATTTGGCTCTGACTTTTCTTCATAAACAGGTATATGAATGAATATAAACTGTTCTCAAAATTAGAATTCTCGCTATTTTCAGGGATAAAAAATATTTTCTAAAATAATCCCAATGTGTTATATGAATGTTAATAATTCAAACATTTACTGAAAGTCACTTTAAAAAAGGAGAATAATGTTTTTCTCTTATGAATTTATTATAAAATTTACCATAGAATAGAGTATGAATTTCAAGCACACACCATGGAACCAAAGGCAGACAATGTAGATTAAATCTGAAGCTTACCTTTCAATAATTTCTTATCCAATGTCCACAGCAGCTGCAGATTGCCAGCTCCCTTTCCATAAGATGCCCCCAACTGCCAAATAGTGGAGGTTTTATAACCTCATAGGGATTACTACAAAAAGGAGCTGGTCTATGGTCATAAGGTAAGTGCTTTATTATATTATGCAGTTTTATAAGTTTTTGAATATGACACATTAATAACCTAGGGAACCATATGGAAAAAGAAACTTTAAAAAACTTACAAAACTACACAATACTGTAAAATGAAAAGCTGAGTCTATGTGTGTAAAATGAGTGGGGAGGGAAACTTACCTTACAACTAAAGAACAATTCCATTCTGCGGCAGTAATCTGAAATGGGTATGACAGTGCCAGCATAACGCTGGCTGGGGTGTTGCAAAGAGAGGGAGTTGGCAATCTACTGATGTTGGGGACATTGGTCACCTAAAAGGAAGAAAAAGAGGAAAAAAAATAAATTCCAGATTTATCAACTGTCTCACCACCATGGACATATTTTGCACATTTTAATAAATTTAGATGGGTTGACTGTTAAACTTAGGTGAAAGTAACTTGTTTAAACAATTCTTTTATATAGATTTTCTTATAACATTGTATCTAAACAAAACAAGTATTAACAGTCAAATGGAGGAAAAATGATACAAAGAATGTTTTTTTAAATTGAGAGGGCATTATTATGGACATAAAAGAACATTTTTATTAAAAAGAACAGTACAAAACCATTATGGATACAATAAAGGTATCATTATATACTTTTACTTATAAATACGTTGTTAGAGCGCACAAATGTGGATTGTATTTTTTATTACAGGTTTGGTTCTTGTTCCATAAATAAATATCATCGTGGAAAAGAGAGAAAATAACAACATATCATTGTTCGAAAAGTTGTTTTCAAAGAACTTTTAGTAAGGCCAAATGGATCCATACACAAAGAAGTCTCATTTAAAATCACTAGCAATATCCAAAAGGTTGCAAATTTAAATTCATAATGTGTAATAACACAGCACAAATCAAATGAACTATAATTAAGTATTTTAATAAACTAATGATTTGGCATTCTCCTAGTCCAAGTAATATTAAATGAAAAGGTAATAACTATTTACCTTTTTGTTACTGCTTACCTAAAGAAACTACCACCATATTCATAACATATTCCTGCATATTCACAGTTCTGGGAGTAAAACATCATGTTTATCTTGGTGAAGTCCCCTGAAAAAGTGCTAGCTTGACAGTATAGTGAAATGTCTGCATATTAGTATGGAAAAAGTTAAAATGTATTTTAACACTGCCAGAAGTTCTAATATGAGCTATCATATGCTAGTATTTTCTCTTGAGGTACTCTTACACATTTTCACTTAAGACTAATTTAATAGAAAAGGAAAGCATTTGTACTTTATTTTATTTTAAAAAAAAAATGTTTTTTTGATTTCAGAGAAAGGAAGGGAGAGTGAGAGAGAGAGAAACATCAATGATGAGAAAGAATCATGGATTGGCTGCCTCCTGCACGACCCCTACTGGGGATTGAGCCCTCTTCTAGGGATCCAGCCCGAAACCCAGACACGTGCCCTGACCTCCAGGTTCATGGGTCGAAGCCCAACCACTGAACCACATCAGCAGGGTGGTACTTTATTTAAAGGAATCCCACACTGAACAGCATATACCAAATTTCCATTTATTTCTAAATTAGCATTTAACCAGAAAGCATGAAGAAAAACAACTACATCAACAATAAAATTTCAAGTTTTGGTGTCATTTGGCTTTCTAGAGGAGAAATTAGATGACATCACATTCTTAGTGAGGCAGTTACTATTACTGGGGGGGGGGGGGGGGAATCTAACAATATCTGTGTAATTGATGGTATCCAACCACTTTCATTTATAAAGAAGAAAGAATCCTGGACTGAAAATTAACCACTGGCTGAGTATTTGAATTAGATCATTTTAAGCAAATCAATGGGCAAAGAAGTGGATAAAATTTTATCAAACCTACCTGATATCAGAAAGGTAGCTTCTGCAATTCACTGTATAATCTGAATCACTAAGTAATGCTATACTTGGTATCATGAGAGCATAAAAAGTTCCAATTAAGTGAAATTAAGAATGGGAATATCTTAAAAGCAGGAAGAGTATCCTACTTATTTTTACTTTCTCAGGTCCTATCACAATGCCTAGCATAGAGAAGGCCCACAGTAAGTATTCAAACTACATAAGTAAATGTGTTAGCTAACTGAGGTTTTTCTCCTTAGATGCAAAAGATTTTTAAAAATTGACAGAGCTCTGGCCAGTGTGGGTCAGTTGCTTGAGCATGGTCCCATGCACCAAAAGGTCGCTGGTTCGATTCCCGGTCAGGGCATATACCCAGGTTTTGGATTCCATCCTGGTCGGGGTGCATACAGGAGGCAACCAATTGATGCTTCGCTCTCACATCAATGTTGTTTTTTTTTCTTCTCTCTCCCCTTTCTTCTCTTTCTAAAATCAATAAAAAAATACTAAAAAACTGACAGAAATGTTCCTAAGATATATGCCTTCCAGATTTTCTGAACACACAATTAGTAACTCAATTACTTGGATAATCATTATGAACAAGTTACTGTTATATTTTAATACAATGACTCTCAGGCACTGTTCAGGTTTCTAGGGCTATAACCTATATTCCTATATTAAATTATTATTAAATATTAATACATTTAGACTCAGAAGATCTGCTTATATAGGTGTTGTTTTTTTTCAATTGCCTATCAGTGTTTCATGCTCCATCTGCCTCAAACTGCTCTTGTTTTAATTAAAAGCATGTACTACTCATGAGAATCACATCTTAAGAGAAATTGGTTCTATGTAAGGCCTTTTTCTATTTTAAAGTACTAGAGTATCCACATGTGGACTCTGCCCTCTGCCTAGGCTCCTTTTTACTCTCTGCTTGATTCCTTCAATATATAATGTATCACTTTTTTCTTTTTCTACAGAGTCTGCTAAAATGGTAGGGAAGTTTTATTATTGTTTAATCCTCTCAATTTTCTGATAATATTCTTCCCCAATTAAAAAAAGACTCTGGACTATATCTTTAAATTTTAGAGTCTTTCAAAAGATGTTGATATCTTCTATAATATAAAAAAACCAGAATGATGAAGCTAATAGTTTTGGCCTTCTGCACCTCAAGGATTTAAATTCAATTTTTCAGAACTCTTGTCATTGGAAGGTGGTAAAATAACCATTAAATAGAAGATAACATAAATTTACTTGGGGCTGTGAAAAAATTTGATATTTAAAATGTTATTCATATTTGAATAAATGTGTGTGATATTCAAAACGGTTTAAGGCAAATTATAAAAGCCACACTATGAAGCTCTAACTATAGAAAGATCTGTCACCTAGTTTAACTCTTGCTTGAAGCTCACTCTATGCTGGGAATATACAGCATTAATTCTCTGCCAAACAACCCTTTTCCCTTGTAACTGGAACTTCCTCTGGAAGAAAAGAGGTTTTCAAATATTGTTTTTATGAAAGTTTCCCTGATGGGATTCAAACTATGCCAAATTTCAGTAAGTAGAAATAGTGAACATTATTAATAAGGGTTAAAATCCAGTTCTTAGTTGAACATAGTTATTAAATGTCAAAAAATACCCAAAAGCAAGACTTACCATAGTTAAATGAAAATGCATTCTCACACAATTCAGTGACTATAGTCAACTGAAGCTTTGTCTTACCAGTAATGTACTGTTCTGGTTCACATTTCCTGTCATCTAGCTTATTTTCTCGAGATTATTTTGAACATGTCAGTTAACATTTGATTCTTCATAAAGTTCATGTTATGTGCACTTCCACTCTACTCCCAAACAACACATAAACACGTAATCAATGGAAGTGAGCAAGTGTCCAGAGTGCATAGTGACTTCTGAATAAACACAGCTTGAAAATAAAAGATTAAATCTTTTATTTAAAAAAACAAGAGTTAGTCCAACCCCTGCTTAAAGTTAATAATTTATTCCCAGAGTTGGGGATAGAATCTTAAGCTCTATAAATGAATTCCTTGAGGACAAGAACTTTATTTCAATCTCTAGATCCCTATCAAGTTCCTGATAGTATGCATAGCACACAGAAACACTGAGGAAATATTTCCTAATGAATAAGACTAGAATTTGTAACTAAGACAGGTAAAAAAACTTATCTGTTGTGCAAGGTTTCCAAAAGGTCCCTTAAATTTTTTTAAAGCTTTAAATATGACTATTTAAAGACAAAGTAACCCACTCCCCTCAATAGCTGAAATAGTTTTCAGTTTTGTTAACCATTAAACAGTTTACCAGGAGATCTAGAATAAGAAAATACAGTTAATGACGCAATTGTCAAAACTTAAATAATACTAATTTTAAGGACAATTTAAACAATTGTCCTTCTTGCAATTATTGCAACCATACCTACAACTGACGCCATTAAATAAAGTTAATCAGGGTACATTCAGGACTCTGAATATACCTAAAGTTCATTACACATTCTAGTAAAATAGATTTTGTAGTAAACACCTAACTATAAGGATAATTTTGACTTGATGCTTCACTGTGAGCAAATGGGATATGGAATGGAAAGAAGGGGGGGTGGAAATACCATAATCCTTCCTATTTAATAGAGTAAAATATCTTTGTTACAAGGTGTCAGAAAATAAGATTAATATATAATAATTTCTTTGCCTCATATCAAACCTTTACCATATTCAATTATGGTTTTTTGGGTCCATGTAAATTCATATGTGAAATTTTATGCATAATTTGACTATTTTTCCATTAACCTGTGTATTTCATTCCTTACTATATCTTCACTTTAAAAAATATATCATCTTTCTAGAAATGAGTAAAGAAAATATTTATACAACCATGTTATTTGTAACTTCTTCATTTCCTAAGGAAAGTAAAAGGTAAATAGTGAACAAACTTAAGAGAGGCCATAAATCATAATGGAGTGAAGACAGCTGAGATGGATCTGAAGATAAGGTCAAGAACATATAAATACAGGCCTGAATTAGGAATATATGATGCAATAAAATACTTTGAATAATGGGATTGATATATGATTCCATTGATTTCTACATAATTTTCAAAATATCAACATAATAAATTGGCAGCAGCAGACAAAATTTGAGACTAGGGCCCTTAGCAAATATGGGCTTAAGCCAGGGTTTTGCAATTGACATACAACTGGCATTTGAGGCTAGATAACTCTGTTATGTGGGGCTATCGTGTGCATTATAAGGTCATTAAAATGTAGTATATTTTTAGTAGCATTGATGATCTCTATCCATTAAGTGCCAGTACCACCTCTTCAACTATGACAACCAAAAAGTCTCATGGGAGTGCAAAATCATCCCTGATTGATAACCACGGGCTTAGAAAGAATGCTGTGACCAAAAGAATGGGGTGCCACCATCTCTGATCTCAGCTTCTGATTTCTCTAATGTTTGGCCTAGCTAATGTACAGGCTTTGGTTAGGCAGGAGAGGTATTATTGTATTATGAATTTAAATTATCTTAACATAATTAAAATTAATTTCATTCATTACTTGAAATTCCAATTCTTTTTAACACGTCTTTTTACATACTGTAACCATTACACACAAATTATTTTGTATGGTATTTAACATTTAACATTTCACAAATATTTCCATGTAGTAACAATGATCTACAAATATTTTATTTTACTAGCTATATGATGTACCACTGTGTTAATATTACTGTTTGGTTAGTCATTTCCCTACTGCTGGACATACGAGATTTTCCAAATTTCCACTATTAGAGGTAATCTGTGGAAAACACCATTGTGTAAATTACTTTTTTGGGAGGTCAGGTCGGGGTAAAATGGGAATAAATGTTAAATCCCAAATAAGATTACAGGATTAAAAAGCACACTTTTATAGCTTTTCTTACATACTGATTATGATATTTAGAAATATTAGAAGTCTATTTTAAATCCTGCTCAGTGATTAAGTGTTTAATTGCTAAAAGATGTATTAGAAAATATATGATCTTATATTTTAATTTTAGTTTATCTATTTGATAAGACTATCATTTGCCATAATATAATCCAGACAGGGTTTCTTTTCTTATAAATAACATCTTTTTTCCCTTATACCCAATCTCTATACAGATCTTTCCTTATTAAAAAAAGATAGAAATCTCTTTGAAAATATAATCTATGATCTAAAACATAAGGAAATAAAGCCAATATGAGAAAAAAAAGGGTCACATGAAAAACTCAGAAATATAACCACTTCTATAAAAGCCTGGCAAAATCACCTAACTTTGATTATTTGGAAAGCAGTAATGTCTAATGAATTTCAAATACGATAGGATCAGAAAAGTTTATTAATACCTCATTGCATCCTCCTTCTGGAAAACTAATAAAGTTCCCAGACAGAAAAGGGTATTTTCCATATAATTAAGAAAATGCAAATTATATATCTTGACTAAAATCACAAAAACAATAAAAAATGTTATGATTTCTCCCTTAGCTTGCTGAGGAATCCTATGATCTAAATAATAATGAGAAAGAAAAAGTCAAAGGACTTTGCCAAACTATACACCTCTATTTATCTCAACCAGTTGTTTCACTTTAAACAAATCTCTGGTAGATAATTAGGTACAGCACTGTAGGATCTATAGGATGTTGAGCCCCTTTTTGAAAAAGCCCCTAAATGAAGTAATGTGGTCAAGTGAACTAGAGTACACTCAAGAAATTTAAAGCATTTTTCTCTCCTCACGTTATTAACCAAAAATAGAACTAGTTGTCTTGCAAGGATGAGTAGATCAATCTAGATTTTAAAAGACTGTACATCTTCGAACACAATGAGTGGTTCAATGGCAAAGCCTCTAAGTGGTTAAGAAAGCTTTCTTTTCATTAAAAAAAAAAATTATTGCCCTGGCCGAGTGGCTCAGTTGGTTGGAGCATTGTCCCTCACACCAAAAGGTTTCAGGTTCAACTTCCAGTCAGGGCATATACCTAGGTTTCTGGTTTGATCCTCAGTCAGGGTTTGTACGGGAGGCAGCTGATCAATGTTTCCCTCTCACATCGATGTTTCTCTCTTTCAGTTTCTCTCTCTAAACAAAATCACTAAAACATCCTTGAGTGAGGATTTTTTTTTTAAGTATTTTTTTAATGACTTTAGTCAGAGAGGAAGCAGGGGGAGAAAGGGGAGGGAGGAAGGAGCAGGAGAGAGGGAAACATCGATTTGTTGTTCAACTTACTTAAGCATCCCCTGGTTGATTCTTGTATGTGTCCTGACTGGGGATGGATATCAGGACAAAGCTCTAAACAACGGAGCTACCCAGCCAGGGAAGAACATTTTTTTAATGGAAGAGCTAGGTGAGGAAATGGGATAATTCTTCCTTGCTGCCTTGGTAGGAAAAACTTTCTGGAAAAGCCCTGCAAAGAAGGTCCCTAAAGCAGTCAGGCATTTATATGAATCCATTTTAAACCCTCTCACATATATAATTTCTACCTTCTCACATATATAATGTAGATTTATGACAAATGAATGTTTATATAGAATACACCCTCTTTGTTATTGAAGCCATTACTGTAAATAGGAAAGTTGATGATAATAAAGTTGTTTTGATTCTAAATACTATTTAAGTTTTGGCAGTGATATCCTCTTATACTTCATTTGTCTGGCAATAGTGAATGAAGCAAGCCTACAAGGCAAAGAATCAGTCAAAATGGTTATCACTATCACCAAGTTCATGCATTTCATTATTAAGAAAGTCCCTCAGGTCCTTACCATGAACCCACTTCCAATAAGTATGGTTACTTGCTTTGTAATCCACAGTATATATCAGGCAGGGCGAATATATACACACATACAAGAAATGACAGGCTGACAATGAAGAGACAGAACAAAAACAAAAATACAAACAAAAACTTTCATAATACATAGCATAAAGGGCCTTTGGTGAATGTTCAGTGACTGATATTAACAGATTTTTAGGGTATTAGTATAATTATGATGAATTTCAGTTATGTAGAAAATTCAGTTATGTGGAATACCTTATTCCAAATGATGCCAAATAAACTGGTATTCAATATTAACATGAACATTCAATAAAGTTAATTCCTGCAACTAATATCTATCACACTCAGTAATGGCTTTTTGTAAAAAATAAAGAATGATACTGAGACTCAAACTTTTACTTTCTATTTCCCTTAGAATGCTGTGTGGCTATTTCAGTGGTTGGGAGAAGCTGTTCATGAAAACCTTTTAGGCAGTTTAAAGGGAAATAGCCTATATGTTGGTAAACTCAATAAGATTACCCCCACTAAATTTCTATTTCTTGAAGAGCAGAAATCGTATTTTAAAACTGATATGCAAATACCAGGAATCATGGACAAGTTAAAAATTTAGCCATGAAATCTAATCAATTAAACCCTACACATCTCTTAAATCTTTCTGATAAATATGTCCCCAAGGACCAGAGTATTAAGTATTTGTAATTTATGGTGTTCTTTTTTTCACTCTTCTATTTGTCCCTGTGAAGGAAGGCAATATGCTTATACCTCGTAATACCACATGGAAGTGAGGTAGATGGCTTTACAGAAAAACTCTAGGATGCATGCAGAAATTTTTTTCTCTTATAATACATAACATAAATAAGTACATAAATCAATTATGCTTAAAAACAAAACCCTAATTTATAATATGGGAACAAATTAAGATGCATATATTCTGTTTTACTGTAGAATAAACCAATTAGCAAATTAATTTAACAAAACTCTATTTAGTCATGAAGTATGGACAAAAATAAATACTAAAGTATTCACTAAAAATAAATAGCTTCTGCAAAAAAACCCTGTAACACCCTGATTAAAAGACTATTCCTTCTTATTACAGAACATCAGTCTTTTATGAGCATATAACATTAAGTATATTTTTAAAAATTTTGGCCAAAGAGAAAATAGTCTAGTATAAATGTTGTTTGTGAAATATATCACAGAAGTAGATTTCAAAACACACTTGGTGTTCCACATCAAGAGAATGCCCATATACCACACACACACACACACACACAAAAAGAAAGAATGCCTGTATAACAAAAGTGTATGTGTGTGTGTATATATAGGTATAAAAACAATAGGGTTTAAATAATTTTTAATGAAATATTTCTAGAATATACAGTTTTCTGCCTTCTCAGATTGCACACTGAATATAATTTTTTTTTGTTCATTGATGACTATTATGAACATTATTCTCTCTGTAAGATTATAGCGATATTCTCTGGGGTATCATATGAGAGACTTCTGATATGCTTAAAGCTGTTTTACTCCTGTTCTAAAATGACCTTGGAAGGTTGTAGTTTTATGATATTTCAGTCTCCTCCCTTCAGAGTGCTACCAATATGTCTTCTAAAGATCACATAAAATTACTACAACAAATCTGTTGATATAAAGCTTGCTGTATCACTAACCTTATTTTATACATAATTCTAGATAACAGGTTCTGAGCAAAGACCTAAAAATGGCTTCATGACATTCCTAAGGGATAAAACAAAGGGATTTTTAAAAAAGATAATTGATTTTCTTCAATGCTTAAAGCCTTCCCCATTTATTAATTGATGTGCAATTGTTTTTCAAACTTGTGATATAATTGAACTATGAATGCCAGTTAAATGGATATTACTAATAAAAAATAAAATTGTTTTACCAAGTATTGAGTGAATAAATGTAATGCCCCTATGCTCTATTCTCTCAAGAACAATAAAAAATAAAGGTAAAGATTGTGAATTTAGAATATATAGTGAAAGTTAAAAAAAGACCTTTAGCTGACAAATATTCTTAAAAAAAGACATAGTTTTAGGCATGTATCAAAAACATCTGGGGCAAGATTAAACAATTTACATGTTATTTATATCACAGCTAATTAAAATTTTATGTTACTAAGCAATAAACTTCCATTGAAAGCACATAATTATTAAGAATATTTGCAAGGTAAGCATTACCCAAAAAACTACCAGTCAGAAAACAACCAACCAGTATGTTGGGAAATATCTAAAATTATACCTGATATAAACCAGGCACTTGCTCTGGCACAATTTTTGTCTTATTAAAAATGAAAATTAGACCACATAGGAGAAATAAAAGAAACAATGTTTCTAGTGTTCATTGCAAATTTTTATGTCATCCAGGAGAACAAGATAAAAAAGGCTTTAGAAAAAAGCAGGAATAAATTTTTATGCTGACAATAATACATAAAACTTTTGGATCAACACCTACCGATTTTTTTCTACTGTTTTCCAGATCTTTGAGTTCATTCTCGATTTTTGTGATTAAGTCCCTGAGTTCATCAAGATTAGTGCAAATAAGCTAAAATAAAACACAAAAACACAGCTTGATAACACATAATATAAAACACCCAAAATGTGGTAACAGAAGTTGTTTTAACACACACTGAATTCACAATTATTTGTAATAGCTAAAACCAGAGAAAGCTCCACAGTTTATACTTTAAAAGATATTTGTTATGATGTATGAACTTTAGGCTTAGTATAAAAATAGCTGAAATTTCAACATTGGTGGTTTCATCCCACATCCTTACCGCTCAGTTTGCTTTATAATACAGGTACTTTCTTAACATTCTTAACTGTCAGCCCAGAATGACAAAGATCTGGAAACTCACCCTAGATTTCACAGTTTACTGAATCACCTTTTAAGAAATACTCATCAGGCAGTCGCCTAGTAAGTGCATAAATGCACCCCTGGAGAACTGTCATTATACCTTTGCTTTGGTTTGCTAACTATACAATTAAACAAGCTGTATTACTGTTGTTGGGACTGCTAATAAAGGACTTCAACTATATATGATATATTCAAAGATGTAAATGAAATTAAGTACACATTCTTAATATGATCTTAGTAGTCCTTAGTAAGACCATTTCCACACATTTCCTTTTATAACTGTGTGGCTCATTTTATTTCACCTTGGTAATATTGGAAAATAGTCAAAATAATTGGTTTTTAGTTTTAATAATCAAACTAGTTTGGCTTAATTACTAAAGATTTAAATAGTAAAGTGTCAGCAACAACAAAAATATTAGTAACTACATTTTAGTTCTTGTAAAATTATACTGTTTTTCCAATTAGTTTAATATACTTAACATTTTTTCCTAAAATAATTTAAGCTATTTTAAAACAAAACATATTTTAAACAAAACTGCAACCACATACAGAGGAAAAGTTTTAGATTAATGAAAGTCTTGCTGTAATGTGTATACTGTGTGATAACTTTAAAAATATACTATACTTATAAAGCTATTCATTCACCATTAATTTTTATTAGCCCATGTTTGGTACATTCATTAATTTCTGCGTAAGAATACTGTTTTCCTAAAATGCATACTTTCTTTTAAAATAAAACAAACAAAAATGACAAAAGGAAAAGTAGGTTACAAAAAGGTAATTCCTAGTGATGACTGAATGACAAAAATGGAAGACTAGGAGCCCCTTAAACTTCCTTTATTATTGGGCTGAATTATATGAAATTGTTGATATGCCTTCGATCTACAAAAATGGCGATATGATTCAACCTAATAGCCTATGGAAAGTTTATCCAGATATTATAAACTATAATTAGTATTAGCCATTGTCAGAAATATCTGCATAATTTAAACTCACACAAATGACAGAGCAGTTAAGATTATGTATTTAAGTAACTCAAAACAATTCCAGAGTAGAAAACAGTACACAGTATGTTAGCAGCTCAGTGCAACTAATATTTGTTATGAACTACACATTCCCATTTGCCAAATCTAGAGTTAAGGAAGAAATGCTGATAGTCAAGCAAGCAGTGGAGTGGCTAACCATGTAAGTGCCTCTAGAACCAAGTAATGTCTTCAATTTCTATTACATCTATAAAGCCTAAGAACAATGTTGGCCCTACACCAGATTTTTAGTAAGTATTCAGTGGAAATTGAACTTCCCACTGTACAATCTGCTATTATGATTACCATGTAAAATTTGCCCCAGAGCTTGCTGATGGTTGGTTACACCCCTTTTCACTGCACTTGGTGTACTAGTTAACATCACAGCATCTCATTTGCACGTAGAGCAAAGTTCAGAGGAATCTGCACTTGTATCTTAGCTTTCTCATTATACAAAAAATAAGGGTATATTTTGCATGTTGTTTTTAGAAACTTAAAATGAAAACATATATCCCTACAACACACTCTAAAAAAAGTAAAGATCTTTTAATTAACAATTAGTTATGAGGTTAACAAATATTTATATTCAATTTAAACGAATAAATAACAGTTCTGAAGTCAAACCATGAATGATTTCCACATCCTAAGAGCTATATAAAATAACACTTTCAAGTGGCTTACCCAGTTATTTAGTTGTACTAAATCAGTGCTTCTCAAACATTAATTTAATGTGCCTAGGAATCACCTGGGAATCTTGTTAAAATATGGTTTATGATTTAGTAGGTCTGAGGTGGGACCTACAATTCTGTATTTCTAACAAGTTTCCAGGTATGGTATACAGATCACACTTTTGAGCAGTAAGGTATTGAATGATTATGAATTACAAATCTGCAAGGCTACTAAAACCTTCTGGTACTAAGGAGCTAGTGAATATGAAAATTCAGAAAGACAAATTTCCAAACAGAGGATGGAATACTGAAGTAAATGTACAATGAGAAGACAAATGTTTCTTAAAATAACTGACATGACTTTTAAACATAAATTGTGTTGAATTTGAGTCAAAATATTTTAGCAATATTTACTTTTACCTTATTTTAAAATGACTTAATAGCTACATAATTTATACTCTTTATATATTAATGCATACTTCTCTCTACATAAATTTGTAATACATACCTGATATATCCAAAATAGGGTCAAGTTAAGCTATTAGAAAATTCTTGTATAGGAACATAATTCTAATTTGATTTATCCCAACTCTTTCATGTATTTCTTCTCTTACAAAGTAAGGCATATGTGTGGCCTTTAAACTCAATTCAACTTCAAATGATGCTTTTAAAAATACAATTGATCCAGCCCTAGCTGGTTTTGCTCAGGGGTTAGAGTGTCGGCTTGTGGACTGAAGGGTCTTGAGTTCTATTCTGGTCAAGGGCACGGCACATACCTCAGTTGCAGGCTCAATCCCTGGCCATGGTTGGGGTACATGTGGGAGGCAACCAATCGATTGATCTCTCTCTCTCTCTCTCTGAGAATGGGGAAAAAAATATATCGTAGGGTGAGGATTAAAAAAAAATCCCATAAGTAAAGTTCTCCTTAATAAGGAAAACAGATGCATTTTTTGAATGAAGCAAAACATCTTATTAAAAACTCCTTCTCATTACTTTGAATTTGAAAAACATATCTGAGGCTCAGGGCCTCTGGGGGAGGTGCGGAGGGGAAGAAAAACTCCACAGCAGCTCAGATTACACTTGGATCACACTGCCAACACTCATGAGGGTTTTTCAGTCACATTGCAAAGGTTACGAGAAGTCTTATGCCCCAAGAAGAGCCTCTTTTAGGCAGTCACAATCTCCCCTCAAGTTAACCTTTCACTTGATGCAACCCATGACAGAGCCACGAGTGAAAGGGACCATTAATATGTAATCTGATCCAAACTTTGGCCTAGGCTGTATCTCCAATTCATATACATACTAATTAAAACTAACAGTTACTAACCTAAGATAACACACTGGTAGAGAAAACGACAGGACCTAGGATCCACCCTTCTCTTACTATATATATATTACTACATGTATCATGTTCTTTAAGGGCTCTTTCTAAACAATCTAACAACTGGAAATGTATTATAGTTTTAGGATTTAACTTATATCTAACTTCTCACTTCTATTAAGTGGTAAATAGTAAAAGACCCTCTCTTAAATTCAAGAAGCAGAAATGTGTGTATGTAGTGGGGGAGAAGTCATGTAGAGATCAAAAGAACTCCATAACCACATCTCAGAAAAATTACAAAATAATTCATTCCTTACTTTATTACTACTTCAAGCTAGAAATTTTGTCCTCTGGGTATAAACTCAATAGGTTTGAGAGATATGTACTTCATTTGTTCCAAAAAGGACAAAAGGTAGCATACAAAAATAAAACAATATAGTAAATTACATTAAAAAGCAAAAGGATACAAAGAAGAAAAATCAAAATGAGTAGTTCCAAGTGGAATGGATCACGTTCACTACTATTCTAATAAAACATTCCTACAATTTATTATGAAAATTGTGAGCAAAACACTAAATGCAAGGTGGTAATTCAAAATTTATATTGTATTTAAACTAAAATTATATTAACATTTGTTAAAACTATGACAGGAAAATTCCTTCTCACTTCTGATCACCATACCAGAAATAATGAGTACTTCGAAACCTGCAAATAAGCACTAGCTGGTTTTGCTCAGGGGTTATTAGAGCATTGGAACACAGACTGCAGGGTCCTGGGTTCGATTCCAGCCAAGGGCACATACCTCGGCTGCAGACTCAATCCCTGGGCTCGGGTCACGTGCAGGAGGCAACCCATTGATGTGTCTCTCTCACCCATGTCTCTCTCCCCCCACCTCTCTCTCTTTCTCTTCCACTCTCTCTGAAAAGCAATGGGAAAAATATCGTCAGATGAGGATTAAAAAACAAAAAAAGTTGCAAATAAGGATATTATGTGTGATGTGAAAAATAAGTCTGATTAACAAGTTAAAATATTTTAAACTACTATATGATTAAATAGAGATGTTTCTCTCAATGTACCACATATATTTGAAAATTAAAAGAATTTTAAGGGATTAGTAAAAACCAATGCTGTTAAAAGTGAAACAAAAAGATGAAGTTGGAAATACTTAAGAGGTAGCAATTCAAAATATTAATGTAATCAAAAGGTCCTTAATATAGTGCAGCAGTTACACTCTAATTTTAATTTTGGTCCCAATTTATTACATTGAAGGTAGTACTTTATTTCATATTCCTTAGTTTCTTCATTGGTTAAATGGAGAAACACAGTTGTTTTTTTAAGAGGTATATTAAAGTTCAGTGAGTTTATGTTTACATTTGAAAACAATACTTTTATGTAAGTCTTAGCAGCTGGGTTCTGAATTGTCTCTGCAAAGCAGCCTTTAGAATAAATGACATATAGAACAGGAGCAAGTATGCATTATATGAAAGATTTTGGTTATCAATGAAAAGCTGAGTCATGGTAACTATTTAAAAAACTTATTTTATTGAGACTTGACACACTAAGTTTTTAAAATATTGTCTATGACTTTGTTATAATTATGTACAATAAGATAATTCATATATGAGATTTCTCTCTCAAATATTAAACAAATTAAAATAAAAAGCTTTTTGGTAAAAATTAATTTTATTAAAATAAAAATATTTCCTAATTTTTTTGCAACTATTTCTAACTAAAAAATTTGACAAGTTCCCCTAAAGGCCAACTGCATAACTCAGCCTAATATGAGAGTAGGGCTAAGCATAAGTTTTCTCCTCTGGTTAAGTATAATGATGCAAATAATGTTACTTTGTTCTTTTCACATTTCAAATTCTTATAGGCTTAATCATGAGATTTCATGATTTCTGAAACATGACCAAATCTAAAATTTATTACAAGGTCTTAGGCAGCTGGAAAAAGTGGTAAAGGTCTAATAATACATGCTCTTAAGCCAATTCTTAATTGATTTTCCTACTGATAACACAGTATTTTCTGTCTGAAGCTTCTGGTATGCCCATTTTAAAAAATAAATACCAACAGATAAAAGTAGTAAGCTCTATCATTTAACCCTCACAACAGCCCTCTGAGGTAGGTACTATTATTACCCATTGTACAGATGAGGAATTGAAATCACAAAGAGGTTCAGTAACTTACATAAGTTTACAGAGTTAGTGGTAAAATTGGCATTTGAATCCAAACAGCATGGTTCCAGAACCCATATGCTTAACCAGTATGCAGATTACTGGTACCCACCTAGACCCATTGAATCAAGGATGAAATCCAGGTATTTTCATTTTTAATAAAGGCATCATATTATTATTGTATATTTTTTTAAATATATCTTTATTGATTTCAGAGAGAGGAAGGGAGAGGAAGCGAGAGAGATAGAAACATCAATGATGAGTCATTGATCAGCTGCCTCCTGCACGACCCTGCTTGGGACCCAGCCCGCAACCCAGGCATGTGCCCTGAGTGGGAATCGAACCACGATCTGCCGGATCCTAGGTCAATGCTCAACTCCTGAGCAACGCTGGCTGGGCCAGATTATTTTTTTACTATCTAAAGTTTGAGAACCACTGACATCATTTAGGAAAAAGTGGCACAGATATGGTTAGTCCCTTTACAGTACACACACAAAAATAAATCCAATCCACCATTTGAATATCTACAGTGTATACGTTAATAGGGATGGGATAATTATATTCTTAAACTGAGATTATATTCTTAAACTGAGGTGTAAATATTAGGTGTGTATATAAATAAAACCGGATTCTTCTGGAGGCAAGTAGGCAATTTAAAGATGACAGTCCTTTGGCAAACAGGTCAGGTTTTACAAAAGGGATGTAATATCTATCCACCAACAGTTTCATTATTTTAAGCATTAAGACATTTTAGCATAAATACTATGAAGCAAATCTTCCAGCTAAACATTTCTATAAAGTATTTTTATGTTTACTACTAGAAATGTGATACTTACACAACTTGGATAAAATAATTAACTTGCAGAATCTGAGGTGCTAAACGTCAAAATGCTAGAGCTTTTGCGAAGGAAATAATTCACTTCTTTAGTATATAATAATCTTACATGTGGGGAACTTCCAAATAAAGAAACAAACTTTACATAAAATTAGTTTGAGAAGCAAAACTTTACGTTTTACATGTAACAACAAAGTTTACTAGTGGCTAAAACTATCTACTATTATTTGTTTATTTGAAGCAAATGACCTATTTCCTGGGAGACAGGTGTTAATTTTCTTCATGAATAATAGCACGGTATTCAAACTGTAAACTAGGCATAAGAACCACTATTGTCATAGCCTATTTTCCATCTTTAGCCACACACACACACACACACACACACACACACACACGCCTGAGAACACACACACACACACACACACACACACGCGCACGCGCCTGAGAACCTGGAAAAGGTCTTTCTCCTTTTCTCTTTTTTCTCTCCTCTCACTCCCTCCCTCTTTCCTTCACTTATTTATTTAAACAGCACAATCTAGCAAAACATGTACTTTTGACCTTAAATTTCTGAGAGTGGTAAGCAAATGGTTAGTAACTGACTAAAAGCACAACTTAAGACAGTGTTTTCCAATTTTTTTTGCTCACAACCCATGGTCAAAAATACACTGCATGTCAGTCTCATTCTCTCTCTCTCTCTCTCTCTCTCTCTCTCTCTCTCTCTCACACACACACACACACACACACACACACAAATTAAAACCAATGTTTCATGAAACAATATTACTCTTACTATACTGGACACACTTTTATAATTTCTTTCTATTTTAACTTTGTTAGCTTATAAAAGAAATGCTGGTCATGCAATCCACTAAACTGATTTCATGCTTCACTAATGAATATCACCTGCTTATTTTAAAACAGTGTCTATGCCAGTTATTACATATAAAAGTCCATCCACTAAGATACAAATGGAGACAAAATACCAATATTGGGCCAGAATACTTTGAGGGATTGAGAAAAAAAAAATGAGTGAAAGAAATAGCAAAGGCTAGCATGACATCAGTGGAAGAACGATAATACACTATTATAACATTAAATAACATGTACAAGCAATGATAGAAAGGCCTCTAAGTAACTAGTAAATACACATTTTTATTTTTTTTACTGAATATGGTGGGACCAAGGTTACTTTATATTAAATAAATCATCCTAAGAATGTAATTAGAAATACTCTATTTTAAAATACTAAGAGAAAAGCATGTTTATTTCCTTTCATTGTTCAATTAAAAATATTAAACTTTTACCAATTAATAACTTTCAAAGAAACACTTCCAAAAATAGGAACTTTATAGAAAAAAAGATGACTTCAAACTCACATTACATACTATCAATATTTTCGTAGTTACTACTCCTTTATTTTCTTCTTTACTTGAATTAACTCACAGAAACTCATTTTAGTATTTTTATTTTCAGCAATGACATATTAGGTTGTAAAACTTTTGGAAATGGATGGACACCCTAATAAAAAGATATTTTTAAAGAAAAAATCATTTGTTGAAGAAAACATCTTTTATAAAAAATAGAAGATAAACATATTTAATTAAGGTGAGATTCTGCTTATTCTAGTATCCGCTTTAAACAAAAAACTCTTCACATAATCACATGGCAGGCATGTGATTTTTTCTTTTTGCAGAAATATTTAAAGATAACTGAATTAACCTTTACTTAATAGTCTTTCAAAAGTTTATATGTAACTAAAAGTTAAAAGATTTGTTTTTCAAATTAACAACTTGACCATTTCTACAGTGCCAAAATAAATAAAAATGGATTACCTAGGCAGTATTTCCATGCACATATACGGTTTGTTCTTGAAAGACTTTCATTTACACATTTACTTGTATATATAGTTCTATTAAACTACTTCCACAAAACAACATAGTATATTAAAAAAAAAATTTCTGACTATCAGAGACAAAAATAGAGGTAAAATTTTTTTTGAAATACTAGCAGATTAACTCATAAGTACTACCTATGTCTGCACTTGCAGGGAAAAGTCACAGCTGGAAACATTTCATTGAAAGTATATGTGTGCTACAGTGGAATTTAGCAATTTCTTGACAAACGATACAAACACTGAAACAAAACTTAAATTAAAGAATGTTGAGAGAAAACTAAAACACTTACCTGAAATTCTGGTACAGTAGATGACTTTGTGACAGTTTTCCTCTTCTTTGTGATTGCTTTTTTAGATATGGATTTTTTTCCTTTCAAGATTAAAAGAGAAAAGCTTCATAATGCTGTTAATAAACCTTCATTAACAAAAATTACATAGAAACTTGAAAGTTAAATTATAACTAACAGATGGATTTTAGTGAGTCAAATAAAAGTGATGAATCAAAACAGGCCCTAGTGAAAGCAAACATTAAACTGTAACTACCTATAACAGAAACATTAACAAATGCTGTTTTCCTTATATAAGAACCAAACTATTACAATCTCCAGTGTGTTGCACAGTATCAGAATTTACTACAAATTAGATTTAGCAAAAAAGTCACATTACAACTCAGTTAAAATCTAATTCACAACTTAAAAATGAGGTTACACAGGAAAAAACCTTACCTTTAACAGTAACTTACATAGTCAGGAACCTGCATAGAATTATACTCTGAAGACTATGGTCTCTTGAGCCAACCCAATGTAAAAATCCTGTCAGTAGCTCAGGAAACAGTGTTTTTCTATCCCTTTAGCTCTGCACTCACCAAATCTTTCCTCAAGGGCTGCCTTTGGCAGTATTCAATGACCAGTTTTAAAACAAAGTAAACATCTCCCTTTAAAGTGTACCTAATCATCTGTGTAACTAAAAATTACTGGGAAAAATAAACCTATATTCTTAAATCAAATTTATAGCATAAAGTAAATCTACTCTGTGTATTTAATCTGACAAAAGAGACACATTCATGCATATAACCTCTATTTTTAGTATAAATCGTGTTAAAGTAAATGTTTTTCTCCTCATTTGCAATTAGCAAAATCAATTAATAAACTGGTTGTTAATTTTTCAACAAACATGAGATATAGGACACTATACAATTTATGGGAATAACAAAGAATTATAAAATGGAAACCCTGTCCTCCAGGAGCTTACAATCTATGTAAGGGGATAAAAACTGGAAATACTTAAAAGTTAATTTTAGTTCACAATCATCTGCAGGCTAAAATAAACGTAAAAAGTTACTAGTTTTTCAAAAGGGAAAATGACTTAAGTACATAAATTAACTTTGCTCTACATACACCCTTATTGCTCCTTTTTAAACATTTTTCTATACAGATAAGATCTTACATGAAGTCAATTTAAAAATTAAATTGGGGTGACATTAGTTAATAGGATCATATAGATTTCAAGTGTACATTTCTATGACACATGATCTGTATATTGCATTGTGTGCCCACCACCCAAAGTCAAATCATCTTGCGTTACCATATAATTTGGCCCCCTTTACTCTTTATTACCCCCCATCCCTTCTTCCCTCTGGTAACCACCATACTGCTATCTGTGTCTATAAGTTTCAGTTTTGTATCTCACATGAGTGAGATCATATGGTTCTTAGCTTTTTCTGACTTATTTCACTTAGCATAATATTCTCCAGATCCATCGATGTTGTTGCAAATAGCAGTACTTCATCCTTTCCCATGGATGAGTAGTATTCTACAGTATATACGTGTATCTTCTTTACCCAATCCTCTATCCAAGGACACTTTGGTTATCTCCATGTCCTGGCCACCATGAATGCTGCTGCAATGAACATAGGGGTGAATATACGTTTGCGAATGAATGTTTTCGAGTTTTTCAGATAGATACCCAGAGGAGGGATTGCTGGGTTATACGATAATGCTATTCTCTAATTTTTTGAGGAACCACTATACTGTTTTCCATAGTGGCTGTACCAGTTTATGTTCCAATCAGCAGTGAATGAGGGTTCCTTTTTCTCCAACAGTTGTTATTACCTGTCTTGTTGATGATAACCACTCTAACAGGTGTGAGGTGGTATCTCATTGCAGTTTTGATTTGCATTTCCCTAATAGTGAAGTGGAACATCTTTTCATATATCTGTTGGCCATTTGTATGAATTCTTGGGACAGGTGTCTGTTGATGTTCTCTGCCCATTTTTTAACTGGACTATGGTGTTGAGTTGTATGAGTTATATATTTTGGATATTAACCCCTTGTCTAAGCTGTTGTTTGCAAATATCTCCCATTCAGTCAGTTTCCTTTTTGTTTTGTTGGTGGTTTCTTCTGCTCTGCAGAAGCTTTCTAGTTTGATACAGTCCCATTGATTTATTTTTACCTTTACTTCCCTTGCCTTTGGGGTCAAATTCATAAAATCTTCTCTAAGATCAAGGTCCATTAGTTTAGTACCTATGTTTCCTTCTAGGTAATTTGTTGTTTCAGATCTTATATTTAGGCCTTTGACCCACTTTGAGTTAATTTCTGTACATGGGGACTAAGTGTATCTGGTTTCGTTCTTTTGCATGTGGCTTTCCAATTTTCCTAGCACTATTTTTTGAAGAGCCTTTCTTTTCTCCATTGTGTATTTTCAGGTCCTTTGTCAAAAATTATTTGCCCATACACATGTGGTTTTATTTCTGGGTTCTCAATTCTGTTCCATTGTTCTGTGTGTCTGTTTTTCAGCCAATACCATGCTGTTTTGATTATTGTAGCTCTGTAGCGTAATCTGAAGTCAGGTAGCGTGATACCTCTTGCTTTGTTCTTTTTTCTCAGGATTGCTTTGGCTATTCAGGGTCTTTTTGGTTCCATACAAATCCAAAGTTTTCTTTTTTGTTCTATTTATTTTAAAAATGGCATTGGAATTTTGATGTGGGATTGTGTTAAATCTGTATATTGCTTTGGGTAATATGAACATTTTAATTCTGTTGGCTCTTCCAATCCATGAACACTATCTTTCCATTTTACTGTGTCTTCTTCAATCTCTTTTAATGCATTGTAGTTTTCAGTATATAGGTACTTCACATCCTTTGTTAAGTTTATTCCTAGGTATTTTATTCTTTTGATTACAATTGCAAAAGGAATTTTTTTTTCCATTTCTTTTTCTGAAGTTTCATTGTTAGTATAAAGGAAAGCAGTGGATATTTGTACATTGATTTTGTATCCTGCAACATTGCTGTATTTATTGTTTCTAATAGTTTTTTGGTGGAGTCTTTAGAGTTTTCTATATATAGAATCGTCATTTGCAAAAAGTGACATCTTTACTTCTTCCTTCCCAACTTGGATGCCTTTTAGTTCTTTCACTTGCCTGATTGCTCTAGCTAGGACTTAAAAAACCCTGCTGAATAAGAGTGGTGAGAATGGGCATCCTTTTCTTGTTCCTGACTTTAAGAGGAAAAGCTTTCAGTTTTTCACCATTGAGTATGATACTGGCTCAGGATTTGTCATCTATGGCCTTTATTACGTTGAGGTACTTTCCTTCTATACCCATTTTATTGAGCATTTATAAATGGATGTTGTATTTTATCAAATACTTTTTCTGCATCTATTGATGAGATCGTATGATTTTTATCCTTTGTTTGGTTAATGTGGTGTATTACACTGACTGATTTGCATATGTTGAACCATCCTTGTGCCCGTGAAATGAACCCCACTTCATTGTGATGTATTTTTTTAAATGTATTGTTGTATTTGACTTGTTAGTATTTTTGCCTCTGTATTCATCAGAGATATGGGTCTATAGTTTTCTTTTTTTGTGTTATCCTCACTAGGTTTTAGTATCAGGGTTATGTTGGCCTCATAAAATGTGTTAGGAAATACTGCCTCTTTTTCAGTTTTGGGCAGAGTTTGAGAAGGACAGATATCAAATCTTCGAATGTGTGCTAGAATTCACACATGAAGCCACCTGGTCCTGGACTTTTAATTTTTGGGAGTTGTTTTTTTTTATGGTTATTTCAATTTCCTCACTGAAAATAGTCAATTTGCAACATTTTATTCAACTTGTAGGCACAAGTCACAATTCCAGTTTACAAAATAACTATTTTCATATCACAGAACTGTAATTTGGATAACTTCTAAATCAATAAAATACATATACTATGCTTGAACTACTGAAAACTTTGACTTACTAAGGTTCACATGGGTTTTATTGTCTGGTTCTAGTAACTATCAACTTGCTTTCACTTGACATTTGCTTTTAAATAAATTTTAAAAAGCTAACATATTTTTGTTTTATTTGCTTTTGCGCTTACATGGTACCTATATGAGAACTAACTCGTACAAAAATAAGTGGATGGGCTGTTTAAACAAGCAATATTCAGGGAAAAGTGATTAAATTCTTGGTATCTCTCTAATACAAGTAGTAATTAGCAACTAATTTCTAAATAGTGCAATAGGCACCTCTAGAGGGGACTCAAGGATTTGAACACCAGGATACCTTTCCTCTATATTCCACCTTTACTATTTATTAAAATTCATGAGAAAAGATTTAATGACCTTACTGATCTAAAACTAGGAAGGCTATAAAAACAATTTGAAGGAAATGAAATCCTTCCTTAATGTCCCCCTCTCCCCACCACCTCCACTCCTGTACCACTCTAATTAGTTTTAAACATCACATTATTTTGTATTTATCAGCATAACCCTTGATATTCTCAATGAATTTCATATTGTTGCTAGATAGGCACTAAACTCAGGTACTGAATTCTCAGTTAACTCTAGCAGCCACTCTATTTGAATGAATTAAGAAGCTGAGGTGGTAAGTGAAATAAGTCACATAAAGACAAATACCACTTGATTTCACTTATATGTGAAAAAAATAATACCACAATAACAATGTATGGGGACAGGTGGGCAGTTAAAATATTGGGGGGATCACTCTATAAAGTACATGATTGTCTAACCATTATGCTATACATCTTAAACTAATATAGAATAATACTGAATATAAACTATAACTAAAAAAAGAAAAGCTGAGGTGATTATTGGGTATTTCCTTTCACCATGTCATTAGGATACTTAAATGTTATTAAGTAACTGGAGGTAGTACTGTACAGTGGTTTTAAGCTTGAGTCTTGGAATTAAACAACCTGGGTTTGAATACCAGCTGTAACCACCTACTAGCTGCAAGAGCTTGAACAAATTGCTTTATTTCCTTGTGCAGTTTCTTCATCTGTAATATAGGGATAATGATATTACCTACTTTGTGAGAATTAAATGAGTTAAAACATGTAAAGAGCTTAGACTACTGGTGGGCAGACTGATTAATAAATGTTACTGTTATTATCTACTATAACTAAGCTATGAGGATAAGAGTCTAAACAAAGTATTTATCTTAACCTTCTTCAAATTCTTTTATTAACTTATACCTTCACCTTAGTTTTTCTTACTCATGCCCTCTTTCTACCACTCTACTTTGTACATATATAAATTATTATAAGTTATCAAACAGTATGATGATCCATTTGTTTATTTTCCTTACTTGATTGTGAATTATTCCTGACAGAAATCACATTCATTTTGTAGTTACAGCATTTAGCATACAGTCAGTAATGAGAAATGATTCTTAAATAAAAGAATTCTACTTTTCAACAGAAATTTCACCAGTGTGGGGACAGAAAAGGGGAGGCGAGTTACTTATTCTGAGGGTCCTTTGGAGACCATTTTATAACAAGGAAAATACTGATAATGACTTTAAATAATTTACACAATTCACCAAAGTTTCATAACATGACCTAGAAATGGTAGTAAGAAAACTGGTATCTATTGAGAAGCTACTATTTATCAGACACTTAGTAAGGTGATTTATATAAATTACCTAATTAATTCTTTAAACAACCCTCCAAGATAGGCAATCCCCCATTTTAATGTGGGCTAACTGAAGATCAAAAAGATTACTTACTCAAGTGTTACACTGTACGTAAGCACCACAGCCAGGAATTCTAATGCCAAAGTCCAAGTTCTATTATGCAATTCTAACCTCTCAAAAGTCATAGTAACCATTTATTGACTCCTATAACCTGCCAAGCACCATGTTAGGTACTATGCTTTGCTATTCAAATTAATCTTTGTAATGATACAGCAAGGTAGGTATTACCTCATTTTTTTACAGATAAAGAAGCTGGCTATAAACAGGTAAATAAATCAATGGAGGACTTGTAGCTAACATGCACTGGAGCATGTATTTGTGCTAGATCTGTCTCACTTCAAAGCTGTGCTTTTTTTTTTTTTAAAGCATGTTACTTTATTTTTGAGAGAGAGAGAGGGAGAAAGAGAAAGAAAGAGAGAGAGATACCGAAATTGACTGATGTGTTGTTCCACTTATTTATGCATTCATGGGTTGATTCTTGTATGTGCCCTGACTGGAGATTGAACCTGCAATCTTGGCATATTGGGGAAACTAACCAAATGAGCTGCCCAGCCAGAGATAATGCTGTGCTCTTTTTAATGGTAAAATACTGCATTCTTTCTGACTTTCTGTAGCGATGTAATATGCTTCAGACTGATGTCAGAGCATTCCTTTTTACTAGGGTTAGAAGATTTGCCTATTCACTATTAATACCTTCAGTCTATATTCTTATAAAAAAATCTGAATACAAAAGTTCCTATATTCTTCATTAAAAATTAGCTCTTCCTTTTTTATTAAATACTTTTAAAATGGAGCATGGTATAATACAAAACTACACAGCCTTCATTTGGTAATCTGTTTTTGTTTCAGGGTAAGATATACACAGAGCAAGTTACATACTGCCTCCCAGTGGGCTTCCACTGCCCTAAGTCACCTGGTCCCATAAAATAGAATGTAATTCTCAGATCTAGGATTGCGCTGAAGTCAGGAACAGTTTAAAACATACACAGAATTTCAACTTAATTCTTGAGCTTAAAACACAGACATGGGCAAAAAGCTGAGCCTCAACTTGTACCAGAAAAATGGTAAGAAAACCTTAATATGGCCTAGTAATTAATGTTACAAGTGCAGCATAATGAAGCTTTTTAAAACTATGCTTAGAACAGCTCTAGAAAAGAAAACCCAACTTGAGAGGGTAAAATATAACTAAAAATATATTTTACATTATAAACTTAGGCACAAAACTCTAGTCTTCTAAATGTGGAGATACACCTCGGACTAGAACAAGGAAGGTGATTATCACCACCAATCCAAGTCCTCTCTCTTCAGTCTTTCGTTACTCACCTTTACCCCTCTCCTTCACTTGGCTGCCCTGCCTGTCTTTACCCCTTGGCCCCTTGAGCTATTCAGGGACTTCCACTCCAATGCCCTCCTAGATCTGGCCTTCTCATGTTTAACAATTATCCCATTAACACATTCTCTACTCTCTCAGTGTTTTCATTTTAGGCACCATAAGTGAATGGATACTAAGACATTAATCACTGTTAAAAGTAAAAATACAAGGGCATTTGCATTATTAAACAGTAAATCTGGGAAGTACTTAGAATGTCAAGCCACAACTGGAATCTAAACTTGACTTTTATTTACTAAATGTGCATGTCTTGAACTAATATATATATTCTACAGAAATTTCTGGAATGTTCTATTTCTATGTAAGCAATTTGGCCTTAACACTGGCAATTTTTTAACCCTATCCTGTAATTCAATAACTGCTAAACATCTACTTTTTTTTTTCTCCTTAAATTTAGAATATTGAGTCAGTTGTCATATTCTGATTATTGCAGCATCTCTCTCAAAAAAAATTTTTTTTCTGTCAATGTGATAGAAAAGTCATGTAATCATTGCTCATCTTGATTTAGAATTTCCTCTTTCTAAAGTTACCTCTACCCTTTCATTTAAACCCTGTCAGTCTCTTTTTATAGCTATTTAACGATATCCCAGTTACTTTGCAAGATCCTTTCTCCTAATTCTGCCACTTACTGGCTGCGTTACCTTGGGCACATGAATAAACTTCTCTGTGCTTCAGTTTTTTTTAATCTATAAAAGCTATACAATGGGAAATAATAATAGCATCTAGTTTATGGAGTTTTTATGAAGGTTAAATGAGACAGTATGTATAAAGGTTTAGAACAGTGCCTGGCACACAAAAAGCATCAGATTATTAGATTTTGTGGGGGTGGAATAGGGCATGAGAGTAGAAGACAAAATAAAAGGATATGGAGTACAGTTTATCCTTTTACTCTTTTACCATGTTGAGTTGGTCCTCTAAAAGTTTTCCCCATAAAGACACACATAGTTAAGTTCTATAGTGCTAGCAACACAGAACTGTACAATCTTTTACAAATATGGGCCTGGATATAACCAAATATTGTAGATTACATTACTTTCTCAGTCATTCCCTATAAACCAGCTCATTGCTTTTTACACATTTGATAGACCTTATTTCATGCTCATTTCCTTGTACTGGGCTCCTGGTTCAATTATTTAAAATAGAAAAATACTGCCCCAAAATGGCATATTCTCATCATTCAAACAACTTCTAAGACCTCAACTTTTCAACTTTTCCTTCAGTTTTTCTGTGTTAATTTTTCAGTGACCTCTGACTTAATTATGCTGCCATGCCTTTGCTCACATTATTAACCATTTCTCATCTATCCAATCGTCATTATTTTCAAAGCCCTTCTTCCTCAGAGAACGCTTCCCAGACTATTAGCACACATTGATTTACACTCTACTTGACATTTTATTGTATGGTCTTTAACATATACTTAACAATTATTAAAATAAGGTTTTTTACCATCTTGAATCTTAGTTTCTATACCTGTAAGAGAATACCACCACTTGTCTTATTTATTTTAATCAGTTTAAAGAAGCTACCACAAAATGATCTGGTTGAAAATAATCACCATGTGTGGAAGGAAAAAAACCCTCCAAACCAAACTGGCTGTAATGAATAACTTAAAAGACTGTAAGTTTTTGTAACAATTAATATATCTTTAAAAATTTTTATCTGATTCTTCAGGCTTTTAAATTTCTAATTAAGTTCAGTCAACTCTACCTGTTCTATACAATCTATAATAGCATATTATTGAAAACAACCAAAATGCCCAATAAGGAATTTGGTTAAATAACTACAAAGTACATATAACAGAATCCTATGTAATCATTTTAAATGATTCTGCAGGAATCTATTTATTGCACAAAGATTTTCATGGTATTCTATTATGTGAAAAAAAGCAGACTGTAAAATGGTATGTGTAGTACAATCCTATTCAACAATATAAATACCTTAAAAAGGATATGAAAGACATATTAAAGAGTTAATTTTAGTTATATCTTGAGTGAACCATACTTGTGTGTGCACTTATTTATTCAATAGATTCCTACACAATGTGTCAGTCACTGTGCTAAGTGCTAGGAATGCTAAACCAGAAATAATCCTTCTGTCCTCAAGAATGTTATAGAATATTGAGAAACAAAACATAAACAAACAAAAAAGCTAATCTTTGTACAGTCAAAGCCTGGGCTTTTTGGTCATTTGTATGACATCTTCATTTTCAAAATTGTACCCCAAATGTTCAGTAATTCTTCCACAAAACTTCATTAGGCTGCAGGGAAAAGGTCCGAACCCATTGTGGGAGAAAGAGTATTTACTTTGTATTTTTGCCTGCTAAAGTCATGTATTTACCTTTACTTAAATGAAATTGTGGAGGAGAAACATTTTTTCCCTAAAAACTACACAAAACACTCAATTTTCATACAATTACTAGTTACTTACAACAAGATCAAGAGGTCATAAACAGAGGATCGATGATCCCAAGGTTGGCCATAAATTTAACCTCCAGTGGCAAATACAGTTTACAACTTTAAGTGATAAACACTGCTCTCTATAATAAATGCTCTAACAAATGTAGTGCATTATAACACAAACTAATGGTCTCAAAGTTACCAGTCAGTGGTCTTTCCAAGGTTTATTTATATTAAGTAAACTTTTGGCTATTACAGAAAACTGCCTTTCCAGAAAACCAACTTAGCCCTAAAATCAACTTTATGATGACAAGATACATGTTAAAAATAAGTTTAAAAAAAAAAAAAAATTTAACCCCATTTTTTTGCAACTATTGTAAAATATTTTCTAAATATTCCTAATCTATGTAAAGCAATGCTTGCCTTCTCAAAAACACTTTCACTGACAATTTATAATCCTTTCAGATTTACTGCTATGGAAATTATTAAACTTAATTTTAATCAAGGCTAAAAAAAGAATGCTACAGAATAGAGGGGAGACAATAACCAAAATAACCTAGAAATAAATTTAACTGTTACGAATAGATCTTATAAATATCATGAAGGAGAAGTATCTGCTGCTGTAAGTGTGCACATTAAGGGAAATTCCAATGTTTTTCTATTCTATAATGTTTCCAAGAGTAAGGAACAGGCTTAAATAACTAAAAGTGAATTCAAAAATTTAAAAAGCAAAAAGAAAACTCCAATTCTGGAAAATAAAAATACTTAAAAACTGTGAAACTGTCTCATAGTGCATTAAAATTATCAAATCATTTTTAATCAATTTGCCTTTGTGCCTTCTACTAAAAATCATCTCCCATCACAGTAAGAAGGGTTACTAAATCTGAAGATACAACTGAAAATTAAAACATAAAAGGAAAAAGATTAACTACATATAGAATTCAGTCCATCCTAAATTAAGGTTCATAAATCAGTCACGGATGACATAGTTTATCCCAAAGTATATTCTATACAATACTATAATTTGGATAAAATAAAATAAAATAAATAAAATAGCTCTCTGTTCAAATAAACTTGAAAAAATACTAAGTTAAAGGAAACTAAACAGTTTCTTTTTCTTCAAGACTTCGTAGAGTCTTTACTATACAGACACATAATCAATTATCCACAATTCTAGAGTCCAAAAGATTCTGAAAACTAAAAGTTTTAAAAAATAATTTATACAGTAGCAAAATCTAACCTGAACTGTTATGAGGTTCTTTATAGTCTTTATCTCATTTGGTCTAACAATTTTAAAAAAATGTTTTCTGTAGAAATTATGTATTTGATTACAGTGGCTGCTCCAAACTCCACTGAGGATGTTACTTCATAAACACTATATACATCGTTAACACCCTTCTAAAATCTGAAGATTTCTGACTTCTAAAACATATATGGTACAAGTTTCATAAAATGCATTATGGACCTGTACTAATGCACAATGTGAATCTATAAGAGGAACAGCTCCCAAATCTGTGACCATTCAGCTTACTCTTAAAATGAGAAATACTGGATTAGAGTATGCCCAAACTGACTTTATAAAAGGCCAATGTCTTATACCTACTAAAGAACCTCAGGGCAAAATGATGTAAAACAAATGTTTTGTGTTGTTATAACATTTTATGTAACAATGTAATAACAGTTAGAAGTTTAGTATCTGATGAAGAAAGAGAATTGGCCTATGCTTACCCAGTGCTAACAATGGACAGAGAAACTGTATTTGCAAGATCCACGTATTTTCAGACTGAAGGCTGACTTTCTAAAATTTTCCCTTAAGATAAATATGAGAAAGTGTATACGCAAGTGCATTATTTTCTTCTACTTCATTCCTGTAAGCCTTTTCTCCTCAGTTAAGAAGGCATGGAGAGGGTACGCAAGTACTAGCTGAATTTGCTTCTGACTTTTTTTTATTCACTTGTCTAGAATTGGACATTAAATTCTCATAAATTTCCCCTCTGATCTACATTTTGAACTTATATTCAAAAATGTAGCAACACTTATATGCTTACAAATTCATTTAATCCAATTCTTAGCAATTAATATTTTTATTCTGCTACATCGATAACTATGTTATTTTATAAACCAATTTAATAAATAATTAACTTGGAACACATGACTAGTAGGTCATAAATAAACTTAATAAAAGGTTTTAGGAAATAATGATATTAATAAAACAATATTACATACTTTAGAATTGAAAACTTTTTCAAATTTAAAAATATTTAGTATTTCAGAGGCTAACATTTCAGAGAACTCACCAAATTAATCAAACTAAATTTTATACAGCCTAATGGATTGCTTGTAAAATTTAAAAGGTTTATTTCTGAAAGTTACTTTAAAATATTGTAGTTTTTCATTGCTTAGATCAGTGTGGACCACTTTGCAATTTTCAGTTCAACACACATCCTGTTCTTGATAAAATTTTATACTACTTCTTTATCAATGATACATTACATATACATTTAAAAACACATTTAATTGTATTTAATGATTTAAATAACTAATGTATAACAGCTATAGAACTAAACTAAATTCACTCCCTCATTTGCTATTTCATTATTAAATTACTGCCAAATCTTATCTTTGTTACTGAAAGAGGGAATAAAAATTGAAATCTGCAAATAATGACAATAAACCACAATCTACTTTAGTAAACGAATCAAGTTTTTTCCAATCAGGCAACTTTTTATTAGGGTTAATAAATAAAGTTAGTCATCTGCTTTTATCTCACCTATGCTCTCAATAAATGAAACACTTAAACCGATTAAAAGGCAAAGAATAGGAAAAGCAAAAGCACCTGAGTAATTAAGAAACAGAGCAACCAGCAAATGAATACTATATTTATAGGATTTTTTGTTTTATTATTTAAACAGGCTTGTGACAGATACATTAGTTAAATTCAGTGTAAGACAAATTTACAATTCCTTTTATATAAATATGTTTCGTGTCTTATTAGTTGATATAACTCTTTCCTTACATTTCACAACATTTTGTGGGTATGCAAATACAAACTGAAAACAGAGCACTGAAAAATATATGATGTGGGGAAAAACTGAGAGCCAAAAAGATAATCTGACCTGCCTTGGTTTAAGAAGCTAGTTGCTATGAACTTTAGTCCTAGGAATGCTATCTCCTGATATCAGTGTCTTTCCCACTGTACTGTACTGCCCTTACCCAGGGGAAACAACCTCACTTCTAATCAGTGATGGAAAGCATCACTTACGGAGAAATTGGTCTAAAGAGATATAGACACATAATGTCCGAGGACTTTCAACTGAGAACTAAATTCAAATTATTGCACCAGTATTTTGTTCTTGTTGTTAGTAATGAAATTTCTTCTGCTCTGGGTTTTAATCATGGGGAATAATGTAAAACTTGACCCTTACATACACATGCAGATACACACATACATGCATGACCACACATGCACATACATGTGCATTTCATTCTGTTAATGATGCCTAATTGAAAGAACTTGAAGTATGCTTAAATATAATTCTCACCCATTTGTGCTAGCTTACCAGATTTGTGCTTCTTGTGTTTTGCTTTCTTTTTGATGATCAATAACTTATTCTGGATCTCAGGTTTGTAAGACTTGAATGCAAGAGAATGAAGACCTTCACGCTTTCTCTGTAGGTTTTCATTCAAAACATCTTTTAATTTCTTTTTTTTCTTTTTCTTCTTTTTTGCCCTCATTTTAGTTAGCTTGAGTTTCTTGTGGCTCTGCAGTGACTGCTCTAACAGAATATCCCTTACAACTTTGTGGCAGCTAATTTCTCCATGATCACTGTGACTTCCATTTACATGTATTTGGCAAGATTTCAGAGCATTTTCTTTTAATGGACTAGGTTCAGGCTTTACTCTGGAAGCTTCACCATATCTCTCGTGATTTTCTATAAATCTTATTTCACCTGGACTGAGAGGCTCTCCAAAGCCAGTAACTTCTCCTGGACTTCCTGGTTTCTCTAAATTTTCTTTACAACAATCAGTTCTTTTAATTTCACAGGGCCTGCGAATTCTAATTTCACAGTTGGATTTCACTTCCATTTCAACAGAGATGCCATGATTACTCAAGTTCATTTTAACAGGGCAAGTTGGATCAAAATTAATTTCTTGCTCTTTCTTGAAGGCAGAGGGCAGGCCTTCTCTGCTACACCTATGTTCGCCATTACTTGTACTAAAATAGTCACACTTCAATTTCTCCAGTTTAATCCGAGGTACTTTTTGTATTTTAATGGGTGGAATTGGAAATTCTGGGGCCTGAAAAGGTCTCTGCTTGTAAATCCGTACATCTGCACCACAGAACTGTGGAAAATGTACATAAGCATTCTCCAAATAATCGTAACCAAGGATAACTTCCCTGCATTCATGAATAGGCTGTCCAAGTACAGCATCTTGAACTTCTTTTTGTGTTTCATACACAAAGTCACAAAGACCCTTAAGTATCCACACTTTTTGGTGGAAAGGTAGTTCGTGAAAAGGTTTTTCTTCCAATGGATTAACTTCTCCAAGAACTTTAAAAAACTGAGGACACAAACCAAGTTTCTCAGCACAGTTATTGGGATTTTCAGTCTGCCCTACAGCAGTGTACCACTGCTGTACTTTCTGTCTCAGTGCTGCCTCCCAGGTCCTATAAGGCAAAGTAGGTCTTCGATGTAAGGTAGGTCTGCGATGAGGAGGACTTAATAGGGAAGTCATTATTTTAGATAAAAAAGCATTACACTGAGGCATCAGAAGACAACGTTCCAATTCGTAAAAGACTATTTCTGGCAAGTTTAGAATTTGCTGGGCTAAACAAAGGAAATGCCCAATAGCTGGAATTTCCCACATGGTCTCCATACAAGTTGGGGCTGCTTGAGCTAGAAGTCTTCTTTCCCATTCTTCTAATTCCTTTTGGCTAGCTTCTTCTGCTTCTTTTCTTTCCTGCTCCCGAAGCCTAAAGGAAATTTAACAAAATGTAACTATTATTGCTTAAAGTAGAGGATGCCATAAAATAATAAAGTTTAAGTATGTCATATTTATCTTCAGTCAACAAGGCAACTGGCTGGTCCAGTTTTCTGTATCAGTAGAAAGCGTCCCATTAAAATACCTTTTTTTTTTGATGAAGAAATACACATTTAACTTGACCATAAGTTTATTGATAGAGGATTATCATTGACAATAATGCCACTCAAAGTAAAATTCTTATAATGTGTGTCAACTTCAAAAAAAAGTAAAGCAGTTTAGTGCTTTCTAGAAGTAATGTGACATCATACAGGAGCTGTAAAGATCTTTACATCCTTTAAGCCCATAATTCCATTCCTAGAAAGTTATACTAAGAAAATAATTCAATACAAGTAAAAAGTTACGTGTTGTCAGTGTTAACCAGAGTTTTATCATATAATAAAGACAAAACTATAAAGAAGTTATATTACACAACTGGAAAATAGCTGGCTATATTATATAGCCTTAAAATTAAAGTTATGAATATCATGTATAAGCACAAAAATATTAGAACACAATATAGTACTTACCAAACAACAGCAATAATAAAAACATGCATACACTGAACAAGGACATAAGAGCATTTCAAAAATGAATGATTCCTAGGTTGATAATAGGTGTTTTTTTCCCCTTAAAAATTTCTTTACTGCCACTGCCACAAAATCTTAAATTAAAAAATTTAAATTAGATGAAAACATAGACATAAATCTTTCTGATCTTGTATTAGGCAATGTGTTCTTAGATATAGCATCAAAAGCACAGCAATAAAAGAAAAAAATAAAGTGGACATCATCAAAACTAAAAGCTTTTGTACTGTGAAAAGACAACCCACAGGAGAAAATTTTTGCACATCATATATCTAATAAGAGACTTGTATCTAGAAAATACAAGGAACACTTGTAACTCAATAATAAAGACAAATAACTGGATTAAAAAATGGGTAAAGGACCTCAATATATATTTTTCCAAAGAAGATATACAAATGAACAATAAGCACATGAAAAGATGCTCAACATTGTTATCCATTAGAGAACTGCACACCAAAACCACAATGAGATACTAATTATTATATTTTCCTTCATTTGTTATTCTAATTTCCCCCCAAAATGTTATATGCAGAGAGACAGATAACAAGTATTGGTAAAAAGGTGGAGAACTGAAAACTTCATACATTGTAAAGGGTACAGCTGCTTTGGAAAACAGTGTAGCAGTTCCTCAGAAGTTTAAGATTACCACCAGGTGATCCAGCAATTCTACTCCTAGGTTTATACTCAAAAGAAATAAAAATGCATGTTCACACAAAAACTTGTACGTAAATGCTCATAGTAGCCTTATTGGGAATAGCTAAAGAGTGGAAATACCCCAAATGTCTGTCAACTCCTGAATGGATAAATAAAATGTGGCATATCCATACAACAGAATATTATTTGGTAATAAAGTAAATGAAGTGCTGATACATGCTACAACATAGATTAACCTTGAAAGCATGACACTAAGTGAAAGAAGCCATCCACAAATACCACATATTGTGTAATTCCACTTATATGAAAAGTCCAGAAATCTTTAGAGACAAAGTAGATTAGTAGTTTCCTAGGGTCAGGAAAGTCAGGGAAAATGGACAGTCACAGTTAACAATCTTTCTTTTTGGGGTGATGATTGCACAACACCAAATATACCAAGAATAACTGATTTTTACACTTTAAACAGGTAAACTGTATAGTGTATGAATTTTATTTAAATACAGCTGTATAAAAAAGAAATTAAAGCATATAACATTTTGGGGGGAAATTAGAATAACAAGTGAAGGAAAATATAATAATTTATCTTATTCCTGATTTTTCAAGATTGAGAATGCTACCTCTAGAAATGATGTATAAAAGCACTGAAATGTGACTAATTCTTCGGCTTTAAATTAAAATCGAGGTATAATGTCTGACATTGGCTATTTTTCTGTACTACTTTACTGTAATTTGTTAAAACAAATACACAGTAAGAACACTATTTTAGTAATATCAGGATGTTTTCTTTTACTGAACAAGCCTACTTTTATATTTTTGGCTGAGAGATATTATAACTATGTTGCTATTACAGATACAACAAATTATTTGATTAAATAGTCCTAGTTCATTAAAAATATTAAACTGTCATTTGTGATTTGACATTTATGTACATGATTACATCTGAACACCCAAATAATGCAACATATTCTTAATAAAAAAATATTTTTTTCAAATGTGCTTATAATTTTGAAGAGTTTTAACTTTTTACCAAATGGGGGTTGGTGGTAGGCTGGCAGAATCTAGTTTCCCTGATACAAAGCTGGGTCTTGAAAAGCCCATACAATCAGTAGAAGGGTGTACTAGAAATACCAACCCCTTCCTCTGTCCTTAACTAGGGGACTGCAAGGAAAACTGTCTTCACAACAGAAGTGGTGAGTTGAGAAAAAAAATTTCTCCTAAGAATTTATAACTATAAGGTTGATTCTCATGTGGATTTTTTCCCACATTCACATTCCCAGGGTGCTCAGGAAAACATCACACTAAGAAATGAGTCTACAGTGGTCTCATTGCAAAATTGTTAGTTACTTGAACAGAAAAACAATTAAATCTCTTAAAGAAATGCACCTTATTCCTAGATCTTCAGAAACTCCCACTGATACAGTCACAAGAAACAAGTTCATAGTCAAAGATACAAAATATAAAAGGAAATAAGGTATTATGAGGGACAGGAAAAAAAAAAATATGATCCACCAAAAACTTTAGATATAGAAAAATTACAGGGCATGGAAAATACAATGTTTAGTAAAAAGAAATTAAAATCATGGATAAAGTGAAAGAGACAGTATTAAAAACAACGAAACAGTTTTGAAAAAGAACACAAAACAAGTCTCTACAAGTTCAAGAAGACTGAAATCATATCAAGCATTTTCTCAGACCACAATGGTATGAAATTAGAAATCAACCACAACAAAAACACTAAAAAACATTCAAACACATGGAGGCTAAGAAGCATGTTTTTAAACAATGAATGCGTTATCAAAGAGATCAAGAAAGAAATAAAAAACTTCCTGGAAACAAAGGAAAATGAACACACAACAACTCCAAATCTATGGGACACAATGAAAGCAGTCCTGAGAAGGAAGTTCATAGCACTACAAGCCTCAAAAAACAAGAAAAACTTCTAATAGAGTCTCTAACCCTACAGCTTAAAAACTTAGAAAGAGAATACAAGAAAAGCCCAGAGTAAGTAGAAGGAAGGAAATAATAAAGATCAGAGCAGAAATAAATGACATACAGACTAAAAAACAATACAAAAGATCAGTGAAACCAAGAGCTGGTTCTTCGAAAAGATAAACAAGATTGATGAACCTTTAGCCAGACTCATCAAGAAACAAAGAGAGAGGACCCAAATAAACAAAATAGAAATGAAAGAGGTAAAATAACTGGCCCATGAGAAATACAAAGGATTTTAAGAAAATACTATGAACAACTATATGCCACCAAGCTGGACAACCTGGATGAAATGAACAAATTCCTAGAAAAATACAACCTCCCAAAAATCAATCAGGAAGAGTCAGAAAGCCTGAATAGGCCAATAACTGCTGATGAAGTTGAAGCAGTAATCAAAGGGCTCCCAGCACACAAAAGCCCTGGCCCAGATGGCTTCACAGGGGAGTTTTATCAAACATTCAAAGAAGAATTCACACCTACTCTCCTCAAACTATTTCAAAAAAACCAAGAGGAAGGAACATTTCCAAACTCTTTTTACGAGGCTACCATTAGCCTAATTCCAAAACCAGATAAAGACACTACAAACAAAGAAAATTACAGGCCAATATCCCTGATGCTAAAATCCTCAACAAAATATTAGCAAGTCGGATTCAGCAATATATTAAAAAGATCATACATCATAACCAAGTGGGATTTATTCCAGGGATGCAAAGCTGGTACACTATTTGCAAACCAATAAACATGATATATCATATAAACAAACTGAAAGACAAAAATCATATGCTCATATCAATAGACGGAGAAAAAGCATTAAATAAAATCCAGCACCCATTTCTGATAAAAACTCTCAGCAAGGTGGGAATAGAGGGATCATACCTCAACATAATAAAGACCATATATGACAAACCTACAGCCAACATCATACTCAATGGGCAAAAACTAAAACCATTTCCCCTAAGAACAGAAAACGGTGTCCACTTTCACCACTCTTATTCAACATAGTACTAGAAGTCCTAGCAACAGCTATCAGACAAGAAGAAAACATAAAAGGCATCCAAATTGGAAAGAAGGAAACAAAACTGTCATTATTGCAGATGACATGACTTTGTGCACAGAAAATCCTAAAGACTCCACCATAAAACTACTAGATTTAATAAATGAATTCAGCAAGGTAAGAGGATACAAAATTAACACCCAGAAATTGATGGCATTTTTATACATCAGTAATGAACTCTCAGAAAGAGAAACTAAAAAAACTATCCCATTTACCATTGCAACCAAAAAAAAAATAAGATACCTAGGAGTAAACTTAACTAAAGATATAAAAGACCTGTACTCGGAAAACTACAGGACACTGAAAAAAGAAATAGAGGAAGATACAAACACATGAAAAATATACCATGTTCATGGATTGGAAGCATTAACATCATTTAAATGTTCATACTACCCAAAGCAGTCTACAGATTCAATGCAATCCCTATTAAAATACAAACAGCATACTTCACAGATCTAGAAAAAAAAAATTCAAAAATTTATATGGAACCAAAAAACACCCAGGATAGCCACAGGAATCTTGAGAAAGAAGAACAAAGTTGGAGGGATCACAATACCAGATATCAAGTTATACTACAAAGCCACTGTAATCAAAACAGCCTGGTACTGGCACAAGAACAGACAGACACATATCAGTAAAACAGAACAGAGAACCCAGAAATTTACCTACTCCATTATGGTCAGTTAATATTTGACAAAGGAGGCAAGAATATACATACTGGAAAAATTTATAATGCATGGGACACTGGGTAAAATACTCAGGAAGGTTGTGCCTTGGTAGCAGAGAATAATAAGTCCTAGACTAAGCAGAGCATTGCTCTGGACCCAAGTAACAAATCATAAAAGATCCAAAATGATCAAACTGTTTGCAAGTAATAACTATAGTTCAGAAAAGCTCAAAAAGATTTATAGGAATATAAAAATACCTGGCTCCCACCAAGATAAAACTCACAATGTTTGGCATCAAAACCAAACCTACCAGGCATACAATGAAGCAGAACTCATGACCCATAATGAGGAGAAAAATCAGTCAATGAAAACTGACCCAGAAAAGAAACAAATGCTAGATTAGCAAATAAGGCCATTAAAGTAGTCATTAAAAATGTAATCTATCAGGTAAAAAAGTTAAGTAGAGACATGGAAGATATAAAATAGACCTAAATCAAACTTTTAGATATGAAAACTACAATTTCTGAAATGAAAATATACTGAATGGGACTAATGACAAATTAGATGTGGCAGAAAAAAAATTAGTGAACTTGAAGACAGTAATAGAAACTATCCAAATTTCTACAGTATAAAATTCAGGAAGAAAAAAATGACCATAGGAAATTCTAAGATGAAAAAAGGATTGGAGAACAAAGTAATTGTTGATCACGTAGGTAAATAAACATTACAAAAAGATAGTAATAATAATTTTCTAGTTTGGGGTTAAAATGAGACAGAGCTAAATTATTAATCAACAATAATATGTAAGATAGATGAGGCAGAAGAGATAAAAATTAAGATAAATTGAGCATATATAAGTTCTAAATTTAATTGTAAGAGAACTGAGTCTTCATCTTCTATAGATGTCAATAGAAAATGCCAAACTGAATAATGAAGAAATAGCAATATAAGCATGTGCTGTATTTAGAAATGTAGAAATAATTACTAGAAGAAATAACTAAAAGTTAAAAGTGGATGTTTCTGAGTCATGGACTTGAAGGTGAGTTGAAGTAAGCCTTTGAGGATACAAAATGGTGAAAGCAGGCACACCACTCTCAGATTACAAAACATACATAGGAGCTTTAATCCAAAATAATCCATTAATTCAGGAACCAATACAATGTATGCAAATTAGTGGCATGAAAAAGGAAAGTGATACATTTATTTACATTTTCTAAAATGAATAATATAGTCCAGCCCAGCATGGCTCAGCAGTTGAGAATCGACTTATGATGCAGGAGATTGAGGTTCGATTCCTGGTCAGGGCACATGCCTGAGCTGTGGGCTCAATCCCCAGTAGGGGGCATGCAGGAGGCAACCAATCAATGACTCTCTCATCACTGATGTTCCTCTCTCTCTCTCTCCCCCCGTCTCCCTTCCTCTCTCTGAAATCAATAAAGATACATTTAAAAAATAATAAAAATAAATAAAATGAGTAATATGTAATACTGCATTTTAGCAAAACCAACCTTTCATATTAAATGTTCAGTCAAGCTTTTTTCTTAGCTGTCAACAAAAGAATCTCATCTGGTTAGTTAAAGCAGAAAAGGAATTTATTTAAAGATTATTAGGGAGCTTACTTAAGCTGTTAAAGCTCAGAGAGCTAAACCTACAGAAGATATGAAGATATAAATCCCAACCACACTTTGACAGCTTCTCTAAGAAAAACTAGACTGCCATCACTACTTGGCACCTGTAATACTAGAAACCTAGAACCATCAGAAGCTCCCACCATTACATGTGCCAAAAGATAACTCCCCTGACCAAGACTACCACCTCATGTTGCTCCTATGCAATTTCACGTGTGAAGTATATGACTGGAGACATTCCTCTACCTTAGTTTTGAGTATAATAATATAAATTTTCTGGCTTCGACTTTGGGAAGTCAAGACTTGTAATATGGGAAATTACCAAAATGTACGGAAGGTGTTAAAAAATGCTGTGTGGTTCACAAATGATGAATGCACACTTCATTAAGTCACTGTTATTTAAAATTATAGACAATTTGAAAATAAGTCAATCATAAGTCAGTTTTATTTTACAAAACATTTTGTTTTAAATTGTGATTTCCAAATCAATAAAACACCATTAAGTTTATACAAATATGTGGAACAAGAGTATAAAACACACTATTTTTGGTAAACCAAACAGTTTTGAGAAACAGAATGGTGAACAGATCCAATATTTTTAATACAGCTAAAGTAGACTTTAATGATCAAAACTGCTACCTAATAATATCATATTCCAGATGAAAAGAAATTTAGTTGATGAGAGCTAACCTTCAATTATAACCAATTTTAATTTTTAAACTATCTAAAATGTATTATATACTCTCCTGTTTATTAAACAAGGTGTATAAAGCATAATTTAATCTTTCTGTAATGGCTTGAGGTCACCATTGTAAACAGAATGCAGTGTTGTCATAAGTAGCTTAAAGACTACTTCAGCAACTGTAAATTAACCAGCCCTTTCACTCCATTTCCCCAGAACTTTGACTTGTAGGGTTGCTGTCTCCTAATTCAATAGTGCCTCTCTATACCAATCAGCCTCAAGGATGCCTACTGCCCCGTCAGCATTTACCTGAACATGGTAAGACTACCAAACCATATTTAGTATTTATTCCTCTTTGTGCAACACATACCATCTGCCATCTCCTTTGCATTGGTTTCCAATGCTGTTCAAATAAATATAGTAATAAAGGAATGCCAGGATTTTAGATTTTTGCAATCTGATATATTTTAAAAACCCACAATTTTTATGGCATGTATTGTTCCAAACAGGGAAAGCTACTTACTGTATAAAAATTAAAATACAAAGTGGGGATTCCCTTCCTTTAACTGGAACAGATAACAAATCAGAGACCTAATTGTTGGGCTTAAAGATTTTTTAAAAAATAATTTACTTTTAGGTTTGCATCTGCCAAGGTAATCAACTAAAAATGATCAAATGGCCCTGGCTGGTTCAGCTCAGTGGATAGCACGTCAGCCCGTGGACTCAAGGGTCTGGAGTTTGATTCCCGGTGAAGGGGACATACCTCGGTTTCAGATTCAATCCCCAGGTGTGTGTAGGAAGAGGGGCAACCAATCAATGTATCTTTCTCACATCAATGTTTCTCTCTCCCCCCTCCACTCCCTCTAAAAATCAATGGAAAAATATCCTCAGGTGAGGATTAAAAATAAAATGCCCAACACACAACTTAAGTATTACCATATTAAAATATGCATTAGAATTGTTCAGCTTGCTGCTGACTTAAATTTCTGATATAAAAATTGTTTTAACCTACTTAGGATGGAAACTTTATCTTCTCACATCTTATGCCAAAGGTTTTAATTTTTTTTAAAAGCCTATGCCTATGCCCGGCCAGGTGGCTCAGTGGTTGAGCATCGACCTAGGATCCAGGAGATAGAAGTTCAATTCCCGGTCAGGGTGCATGCCAGGGCTGCAGGCTTGATCCCCAATGACTCTCTCATCATTGATGTTTCTGTCTGTCTCTCTCTCCTTTCCTCTCTCTGAAATCAATAAAGATATATTAAAAAAAAGCCTATGCCCAGGACTAAAGCACAACTACAGTAATCAAATGATCTTTGCAACCTTCTCCATCTTCCCATATGACTTTTCCTTATGATGATTTTAAAGTCCCTTTATAGACCTAATTTTACACTATCAATAATCTCTGCTGGTCTCTAACTCCTGGAAGAGTATTAAATTGACAGACTGATAGAAAGAATTTTAGATATCATGATAGATGGTAAGGAAATTGTACAAACGGGGGCTTTGTTTAGCGGTCTAATGTGTCACACACGACATGTTGCCTAATTGCCACATTTTCCTTCTGCAGACTCAAAAGAAATCTTGGGATAAGCTCAAAAGATATTTCAAAAATTCTGCCTGTCGCACTAGCAATGTGACACATTACAAATTTTAATACTTTTTATATTTTCAATAATAAAAGAAAAGCATCCTTATTTTAGAAAATTTAGAAAACAGAGGTTAAAAGAAAAGTCCTACCATTCTTGATACATTTCACATGTGTTTTTATGTGAACTCTAAATTTGGATGCACATAAAGTTAATAATCTCTTGGCAATGAAGAGAGGTAAAGAAGGCCACTATAGCTAGGATATCAAAAACGAGAGAAAGAAAGATACGAGGTTAGAGAGATAAGGTGAGGCCAAAAAGTGAAAGTAGGGTCTTAAAAATTATATTCAGCCATTAAAGTTTTTGTGTGTGCAGTTGACTCATGAACAACAAGGTTTGAACTGCATGGGTCCACTTACATGCAAATTTTTTTCAATACATATATTGGAAAATTTTCTGGAGATTTTCTTACCACCATGAAGCAATTGTACCAATTACACTAAAGTATCATAAAAAATATCATATTGCTGTTTCTTTGTTATCAATGTATGAACTGCTAATACCTATAAATAAATATGAATTTCTTTTTCACATTATCTTTTCATTTATGATGTCTAGTGTCAGGAATATATATAACATCTACAGTGTTTTATATCATATAAGACAATACTGATGCAGGTAACTGACAGACAATTCACCTTGTAAACAAACTATGTAAACTTACAATATCAATAAATACAGCCCAGTATTATAAACATATTTTCTCTTCCATATGATTTTCTTTTCTCTCGTTTACTTTATTACAAGAATACAGTATATATTACATATAACATAGAATATGTGTTAATTGACTATGTTATTGGTAAGGCTTCTGGTAAATAATAGACTATTCATAGTTAAGCATTGAGGGAGTCAAAAATTATACTTGGATTTTTGACTGTGTGTGGGGTCGGCACACCTAAGCCCCACGTTGTTCAAGAATCAACTGTACTTGCTTTGTTTTGGGGAGATAGTAGGCAATGGGATAGGTAAGTGGCCTGATCAAATTTGCATTTGGAGAAGTTCATTCTATCTTTAATGTGAAAAACAAACTGGAATGAGGCAAGCAGAGTCACTTAAATCAAATAAGAGAAAATAGTAGTCTAAGTGAGAGATGAAGGATCTGGATGGAGGCAAAGAAGATACAAGGAAGTGGCAGATTCAAGAGAGACTTAGAAAATAAAACTGTCAAGATTTGGGGCTGGATTCGATTTATATGTGAGGGAAAAGAAGGTGTCATGGATGAATCCTAAGTTCCTAACTTGCATAATCCAGTAGACAATGAATGGTGCCACTCACCAAGATAAGGAGCATTAGAGTAAGACCAAATATTAGGAGGAAAGATCATGTTTTCATAGTTAATTTTAGATGTAATCAATTTGGAGATATCTATACAGAATATCTTGTTTGCATTTAGATTTATCTCTACCCATCACTATACAGTTTATCTGTATCAATAGGCAACTTCATCCACTAGTTTCTCTTGGTTTCAGCTAAGGGTGCCCCTGGCAGCTGATTACAGGAGTAAAATATTTATTCCAGTGGCTTCCTCTCCATGAAGTTGCCTTGAGCTGTGTCCTTCAAAAGAAGGTATTGGTTCAACACAGTCTCTTCTTTGTAACTCTCTCCTGGGTAACAGTAACTCCAAACAAGATAATCAGCACACATATAAATAAACTCAACCCCACACGAAATGCACATTACAATTAAACTGTTGAAAATTAGTAATAAAGATAAAATCTTAAAAGCAGTCAGAGAAATAAAATACATTACAAAGAGAGGAACAAGATAAGAGAACAGCAGACTTCCCTTCAAAAACTATGTATGGTAAAAAACATGCCATGCTTAAAATGCTAATAGGAAAAAAAATACAACCCAAAACACCCCCTCCCCTAAAAAACCCATCAACACAAAATAAAAGCTCAGAATTCATCACTAGCACACCTATATTATGAGAAATGTTAAAGGAAGTTCTTTAGACAGTAGAAAAATGACACCAGAGAGCATCATGGGAAGGGTAAATGTATGGGTAAATATAAAATCCTTTTTCTTAAATTTTTTCAAAAGATAACTATTTAAAGCACACACAATAACAGTGTACTGGGATTTATAACACATGTAGTTATAAAGTAAAATGTATGACAACAGCACAAAGGACAGGAAGAGGTAAACAGAAGTATACTGTGAAGTGGTATATAACATTTGAAGTTAACTGTGATAAATTAGGCACATCTTATAAACCCTAGAGAAGCCACTAAAAATAATTTCCAAACAATGATGTATACCTAATAAGCCAATGGTGAAGATTACATACAATATTTAAAAATATAAGAAATATTATCAGAGATTAAAAAGGCACACTCCTAAGAAAGAAGTCAATCCATCAAAAAAATGTTAAGAATCATAAATATGTATGCATCCAATACCAGAGTTTCAAATTACATGAAGTAAAATCTTTCAAACTCAGAGCAGAAATAGAAGTATTTTGATTTTCACTATACTAAACTCATTTATATTTCTATATATTAGCAACAAAAAATTATAAATTGAATTTAAAAATTACAATTACATCAAAAACATGAAATATGTAGGGATAAAGTTAACCAAATACGTGGAAAATGTGTACAACACTGAAAACTACAAAATACTGCTGAGGGAAATTAAACAATTATCCAGAAACAGATTGATAACTTCCATGCAATCTCAATCAAAATTCCCTTAGGCTTCTGTTTTTCTGTAAGAATTAACAATATGATTCTAAAATCACATGGAAATACAAAGATCCTGTGTACCTAACAATTTTGAAAAATACAAAAAAAACAGAAAACAAAACACAAAGTTGAAAGACTTATTTACCAAATTTCAAGGCTTACTATATAAAGTTGTAGTAATCAAGCCAATATAGTATTGACCTATGGATAAATGGAATAGAAGGTCCATTCACAAATATATGTTGAAATGATTTTCAACAAAGATGCAAAAGGAATATAGTGATGAAAAAATAGTTTTTTCAACAAATACTGGAACAACTGTTCAGCCATATGGAAGAAAAATAAATTTTTTATCCTTACTTCAGATAACACACAAAAATTAATTTCAAATGGACCATAGACCGAATGATAAAAAATTTCTAGTTTCCTATTAGTCATTCCTACTTGGATGCTTAAATGTTTTCATCCTAACTTCAAGCTTATTAAAAACTGAAGTTCACTGATCTCTCCTCACATTACGGACTCAAACCCTTCTTTGTTCTTTGCTGGTTCCACCACTTCACAAGTTATAAGGATAGCATATTGTTTAAGAGCATAAGCTCTAGAGCCAAATTGCCTATGTTTGAATCCTGACCACACACAGCTCAAACACTGCCTGACCTTGGGTAAATTACTTAATCTCTCTGTGCCTCAGAATAAATGTTGAACACATATCAGGTACTTAGAGCTAAACCTGGCAAACAGTCACACTACATAAAGGTTAACCACTCTCTTTTTAAATCTTATTCTTATTGCTACTATCACTATTATTACAACTATGTCCTGATTCATCTTTGTTTCTTCCTTGTTCCCCCTGTATCAAAGAAGGTACTAATTCCTGTTGATTGTTCCTGGAACAATCTGACCTCTCCCTATTTCTGGACATCAGTAGTGGAGATCTAGACTACTATAGCCTCCTTCCTACAGGCCTTCCTTTTCTTTAATTTCTTGCTATTCCAATCTATTACACACTATTGGGTTCCCAATTAACCACCATTATAAAAAGTGTGGTGGTGGAAAGTCTCAAGGTCAAGTGTTAATCCTATAAATATCAAAGCAAGCTACATTTATTTCTATGAGAGGCGCAACAACATATTATAAATTGCCTTTGAATAGAATTAGCAAAGTTCCCTATTACATCAGTAATCACTCCTAACATAGTTGAAGATTTTATTTAGGATACAAATCACCAGTCTTTTTGAGTACTCACCTGTTTGGGTCCTAGTCTCTTTTGTTTTAAGTAAAATGGTTATAAGTGCCATCAGTCTATGCTTCCAGATCCTAGAAGGTAACACTAATTGAGCACAACATTCTTTCCTGATGAGCCCAGAGTAAGCATAGTTATCAAGGAAATTAATACCAGTGGAGGAACTGGCAGACCTATGTATTGTTTTGAACTACGTAATCTCTGGAGTTTCTCCTAATTTTAAAGGTCTATGAGTCTATCCTAAGTTATACAAATCTATATAAAATTCCTCTAGTTTAAAATTAATAATTTGAAAGAAAATCTAGAAATCTAGAAAGCATTCTGAAATCTTTTATAAAAATTATTTTTGTATTGCTTCAAAATAATTTGGTTTAAAATTTAAAACTGTATTTTAAAACAAATTTCATTGTGATATTTCATTATAAATTCAGACTTTCGTGGCAATGCATTTTGGAACACTATTAAAATGAGCCCAGAAATTTGATATGGGCATACAAAAGTTACACAGCTACTCTTTGAAAGTAGGTCCTGAAAATTTGAACAACATGAACTTAATTTTTTTTAACATTTACCTTTTTTCTTCTTTTGCTCTCAGCTGTTCTTCCTGTCTCAAAACTTGAACCATTATAGATTCAAAAACTCCACTTGTCAAGCCCGCCAAACTTCGCGGTGTTGACCGACGCCTTGTTGAAGTACATGCAGTTCCCTTCTCATCCTCCAATCCATAATAGCCTCTAGATGTAACTGCTATCGTTGTCTTTTCTCTCAAGTGCCTTGGAGAAGAATAAGTCAATTCACAAGGTCAAATCTTGTGGGTAAGCAATAAACCCCCTTAACCAGCATCTTAAGAATTCCTTTGCTAACTACACAAAAACTAGTTATGCTCTAGATTTTTATTCTCCCTATATAATTTTTAATTTTCCGTACTTATCTCATAAAATCACTGATAGTTCCTTCCCTACATTTAAAAAATATGTAAAACTAAAGCATTAAAATTAAGGATTAAAGCACTATCTTTTTAATGAAAACAAGTTTTCTGTTAGCAAAATTATATGTAGCTTATCTTTATATCTCTTCATATATTTCATACTACCTATCACTGGTGTGGGAAAATGTACAATAATACAAAAAGATTTTGGGAGAGAAAATTTATGACACATAAACACTTTGAAGAAATTATAGATAAATGAAGCATTAAAATATACAATTTTAAGTTGTATTACAATATACAATTGTAAATTTGGAAATCGTCTGACTATAAGAAAAACCTAAGAATCTAGATTTCCTCTTCAACCTCACCACAAATGTTTCCCTACTTTATAATATTTTATTAATATAATAAGGTATTAACCTAATTTTTAAAGATATTGATGAAAAAGTTTCTCAACAATTTGCTTAAAACCATTCACACTGGAAAAAGAAACATTACATTAAACAAAGTTTTTTAAGTCTAGACTAAAAAATGACTTCTGGATTTGTACCTGTATGTGTTAACTGTAAAAAGCATCAGAAAAACAAACATCTGCTCTTCTAACTTTGTAAAGTCTGCCAGTCTGAAGGTTTTGTACATGTTGTTTCTACAGTGGCAAAATCAAGTCAATACTCAAAGTAAGCATTCAATATGTTATATAAGAATTTATACAAATTCAAAGTTGACCCTGTAGTCATAATTTCCTGCTTTCCTATACGTCTTAATAGAAGATAGTCTAAAAAAAATCACCAAAACATAAACCTTCATGGCATGAAGTACAATCAAACTCCTGTCCATCTTGGACTACATTCGCAGTGGTTTATTACTCTAAGTTAAGAAAAACTTAACAATTTTACTCTCAGGCCATCTAGGTCCCACAAATGGTATGATTGCAAGCTTCTACTGAACTATGGCATTATTATGTGTTTTCTCTGTTATAAGAAGATAATATTTTAACTAATTCAGCTTTAGGTAGGGAATGAACTTTTAAACTGGTTTTCCAATAATTCTCAAAAATTTGGGCTAAACTATCCATAGTTTTCAGGCTATGATTCTTTCATGCACAACAGCATTACACCTGTATGATGGCTAATAGGCTGAGAGTAAGCAATGTGGGCCCAAGGAAAATAAGATGACTGGCAATAACAGATCTGAATGGATATACTTGGGTTCATCTTAGTATAGTTTTTATTGGTGAACTAAGTACATCTGTAATGATAATCACTTCCTCATCAACACTAATAGAAGAGAAAATTAATAACTAATATTACACCAAAACATTATGACTTCTCAGAGGTCACAGTGTATGTTAAGAATTGGAGATAAAGAGAGTTGAGGAAAATAGTAAGTCACATGGGTAAATTGTTATGTAAAAAAGTGAGAAACTCAATTTTATCCTTTAACTTCATTCAGTCTTCTAAACAGAGAAGATGAAATTAATAAACTACTTCTTTAACAGTATTTTCTCAGAACAAAGACCAAAGAGAAAATAACCTTTATTACTTATCAAAAATAAAAATTTATAAGCTTTAATACTTATTTATAATTTAAAAATAAAACAGAAAACTATGTTTCTCTCATATCAACAAGATAAAAAGACTGATACTACTCAGTGTTGGAGGGGATTTTAAGAAAGAAAAATTCTCACACACTAGTGGGTGTGTAAAATTGGCACAGCATTTTTGAAAGTCAATTTGGTAATAATCATTAAGATTTAACATGCACATATCCTTTTACGCATCACCCTTCTAGGAATTTACCCTATAGATATATCTCCACAACTGTAAGCAATAAACACACACACACACACGCACACACACACACACACATGCAGTACTGTTTGTTATTTAAAAAGAACTTGAAAACATAAATATCCTTTGATACAACACAAATTAACTAAGGTAATGTACCCACAATAAGAAATAGCATCCACCTATTATAAGAAATTAGGTAAATCTACATGTGCTCACTGTAAAAGATGTCCATATCACTCTGCTGAATGTAAAAGCAAAGTTTCTGAACAAAATATATTTTTTGACCCAAAAGGAATTATATACAAGTATATATGTAAACATACATATGGCACCGAGTAGTGTGTACATGGACGAGTTCAAATACTCACCCAGACAATTGCAATCTCTTCATGACAGTTCTCTTGGCTTCTACTCTCATCTCCCTAAAATCTACTCTGGATGCAGCAACCCACATAATCCTTTTAAAAGGTAATCAGATCCTGTCATTCCCTGCTCTGTCTCCTCCAAAGCCTTCCAATTACACTTAAAATATAAAGTTCTGATGGCCTAGAAGACCTAGTGTGATATGGCCCTTACCTACCTTTCCAAACCTCATTTTCTACCATTCTGCCCTTAGATCTTTGTGTCCTGGCCACAAAAGTCTCGTTATTCTCAGTCACACCAACATCGACTTTGCACCTGATCTTCCTCCTGGAAGGCCTTCTTTCCCCAGATATTTGTATGGCTAGGCACTATCACTTCATTCAAATGTCTATTCAAACGCCAGAATACCTGAGAGGACTTCCCTGACCACCATAACTAGTAGAGGATCCCCTGTCACTCTCTATTTTAACATGATTTCTTTTCCTTCATGCTACTTATCACTACATTGCATCATATAATTATTTAATTGGTAATTAAATCTCCCCACCGGAATGAAGGTTCTAGGAGCATAAGGGCTTTGTTTAGTTAATGGCTGTAGCTTCAGAGTCTCGTGGGGGGGGGGGGGGAAGGTTTGGAAGAATACAAGCCAAGTGGCTTATTTATCATTTTAAATTTATATACGTAATTAAAGTTGAAGAATTCCCATCATCTATTTTGTCCATAGTGCAAAAAAAAAACCCTGTTAGACATTTGTAACTAAATACTTGAGTTTCATTTATCAGGGAATAAAATGCAGTAAAAAATAAGTCTTACCTTCAAAGAGAATTGTCAGATAATTAATCAATAATCAAATAATACACTAAAATAACTATCTTTTTTAAAATTTGTTTTTTCCCCTGCCTATTAGGAAAATTATTTCATGAAGTCAGTCTGATAATAGTTTGAAAATAACAGATTGCTAATTATAAGCAAAAGCTAAGCAATAATTACAGTTGATTTACTGAGTTTTATAGTTATCTTTTTTCCCCCCACAAAGCATGAAAGGTATTTTCTCTGTTGTTAATACATTTCAAATCTCAGAATTCTGAGGCTCAATTCTGTTTAAAATTATTAAAATAAGTATTAAGAAGGAAGTGATTTGATATTAATCTTTACTTATGGTTAATATATGGACTAATACTGACTCCCTAGTAAATACATATAGCAAGGTTTCTATTATGATGTTGTTGTGTCACTTATAAAAATTGTATCTGTACAATTAAAACTTAGAAACAGAATTATCTAACCTACTTAAAAATATTCTAAAGTTTCAGTCACTTTTTTAAAAATCCATTACTTAAAAATATTAAAATGCAACTATAGCCCTCAGGGGTACTGGCAAGAGAGAATACTAAAAATGAGGTGATAGTTAATGAAGACACTATTTATGTATGTACAGGCAAGATTAAGGAAACTATGAAGGGATGGTGAAGCACTCCTGGGCTAGTCACGGAGCCATCACACTCTAGGCCCAATAGGGGAATGAGAGGCAATAGTTACTGGAACTGAGAGAGCTGTAATTGTAGAAGAGGGCCACACAATGATAAAAGCAGTTACTGACAACCTGCAGCCTAGCAAAGAGAAAGCTCTTAGAATAAATATCCCTACCTCCCTGTCCTGTCAGTGCCTCCCACTGACTGACCCCAATCAGAAGCCAGAGAATAAGGCAGACCAGTTGATGCAGTCCTTAGAAATCAGCCTCTTGGGGTGCAGTGCACAGGTGGAGAATGGATTTGAGGAGGCAAATGAAGATTATTCAGCACAAGACCTTGTATTAGTTTTTAAGAGCAACTCAATGAAATTAGGAAAGACAGAACTTTTACTGGTAGATTTCAGCAAAAACTTTTTCATGTTTGATAGATATGCTTTATATGTAGTCAGCCTGGCCTGCAATGGCCTTCTTCCATCTGGATTTATGTATACTTATGAGTGCTGAACTACAAAAATCATTAAAACCAAGTACCAAAATAAATCTAACTTAAAACAAGTCCTTCAAATAGCTCTGCAGCCAAGTATTAAACCATGATTTTCAAAACTAATGAAATACCATAATGGCCTCACCAAAATAAGTTTTTGTAATATTAATATTTTAAAATTACTTACAATATGCTTAATCTCATATTTTAAGTATCTAGTTTAATGTTTTATGCTTTATAATATAGAAAACATAATAGTATATAAATATGTAGATATGATTTATAAATAAATATGCATACAATGGGGAATATTTTAAAATTTTTTCTGCTTAGAAGTCAAATTATAAAAGTTTAGAGACCACTACTTTTATCTGCAACTATACAGGGTGTCCCAAAAACATGTATACACACTTTAACAGCTGACAGCTCAACTGATGTTTCTTTCTTTTTAGCCAGACTAAGCTATGAACAAAGGAAATTTATCCTGAAAGGCTACTGGAAGTTTGAAAATGCAACTGAAGTACAAACACTGCCCTCTCAAAATGTATACATACTTTAACAGCTGATAACTCACTAAACTGTCACTCCTTTTCAGGTTTAACTGATTTGAAATAATCGGTGAAGCCAGACTAAGCTCTGAACAAAGAAAACTTATCCACTAGACTTTTTTATGGGGATACATAAGAGATAAAAGTTTACGGTACAAACAGGCAACAGTGGAATTGAGTGCGCACAAACACTGAACAAAATGATTCCTTTTTTTTTTTTTTTTTTTTAATATATCTTTATTGATTTCAGAGAGAGGAAAGGAGGGGAGAGAGAGAGATAGAAACATCAATGATGAGTCATTGATCAAGCCTGCAACTGGGCATGTACCCTGACCGGGAATCAAACCCCAATCGCCTGGATCCTAGGTCCACGCTCAACCGCTGAGTCACGCCCGGCCGGGCAAAAATGATTCTTGATATTTGTGGTTCCATTGCTTCAAGTTATCAGCAGTGCCTGGCCCAGAATGGTCATCAGTTTGAAAACAAGCATTGACATACAAAAAAAGATACACTTCTGTAGATTCTTTTAAAATCTGAAAATGAATTGAATGTTAATAAACACTGACTTTTTAAAAAAAAACCTCACCAGCGGATATTTTTTCCATTGTTTTTCAGAGAGAGTGGAAGGAGGGGGAGAGAGAGAGAAACATCAATGTGAGCCATGCATCGATTGGTTGCCTCCTGCACATGCCCTGACCAGGGCCGGGGATCGAGCCTGCAACCAAGGTATGTCCCCTTGGCTAAAATCGAACCTAGGACCCTTCAGTCTATAGGCTGAGCCAAACTGGCTAGGGCAATAAACACTAACTATAATCATTCGAAGTGTGTATACATTTTGAGGGGACATCCTATATATTGGATACCCAAAAGAGTTGTTGGTAAAAAAAGTCTTCATACCTACTAAAAGAGCATTTATCACAGACTAGTAAACTTATTTCCTACTTGATCCTCTTTACCATCTACTCTCCCAGTTGTTTCTCTATTGCTCCTGTATTTTTAACTTATCTTTATCCAGACCTCCAGTTCCTTGTTTGATTCCTTCATTTGCTCTAACATAATCCAGCCTCTTTCAGCTATTCACACAGATAACTAGTTGGGACTCATCATATATGACTAACCTCTTCGCTTTTCTCATCTCCCTTAATCAATTATCTTTCTGGCTCAGGCACCCAACCTCTCTCATGCATCTCAGCCATAAAAACTCCTTCACTCCTATACTTCCACTACTAAGCACTGTGGGAAAAGTCCCACCTTAAAGTCTGTTGTCTACCTGTAATCTAAACTGGGCTCAACCCTGTCTAAAACCACTTCTTTGAAGGAAGTCAACTTCCTCATTGGTTTTCCATAACAAAAATTTCAAATGCCATCTTTTTTCAGTTTAAAAATTTTTTTCCCAATTATAGTTAACATTCAATATTATATTAGTTTCACATGTACAGCACAGGGGTTAGATATTTATATAAAGTTATTCCCCCAATAAGTCTAGTACCCATCTGCAAATGCCATCATTATTTAAAAACTTTAGCCCACTGCTCATCATCACTTGGCAGCTGACTCTGCCATTTATTTCACAGACAAAATGGTAGTTTTAAGAGCTCCATTAACTTCCTGTTTCTCAAAAAATAAAATTGTCTGAATCCAAACAAAATTATCTAAATGCAACTTTAAGATGCTGTGAAAAATGCGCTTCCCATCCTCTGATCAAAAAGTGATTCCACTATAGGTTTTCAGAATTTGTATTTCATTAATTATCTTTTGCATCTTCAACCTGAACCTGCTAGTTGCCTTTAGCATAAAAATACATCAAAGTTTATATTAACAACAAACCATACCCCTTGAAAAGAGTCACATCTAAACTGCTGGTCCATTTCACCTTTCATTCACACCTTAATCTGGCATTCGCATGCATCTCCTCCACCAAAATTAGTCTCCTAGTTATGAAATTCAATTGATATTTTTCAGTTCTTATCTACTCAATGTCTCTATACCATCTGATTACTCTTTTGTCAAGCACTTAACCTGGACTTTGCAGAAAGGGCAGTTTTGGATCAGTAAGGAAAGAAGAAAAATAGTAATTAAGGAAAACATTCATATTATTCAAATTCATTTATTCAAAATATTAAATGAGCAGCAAAGGATTCAGCAATGAGCACTGTGACAGTTTGTATATACTAAGTGAGAAGTATAAAAATCAAAGATGGCTTTAATATACTTAGGTTGAAACAATGGTGACACCACTGGAAAAGAATGTGAAAGTTGAAAAGAAAAATAAAACAACTGGGAAGCAGACCTGAGTTAGAAATATGTACTTAGTTTTTAACATTTTGAGATAACAGTTGCAGAATAAATTGGAAAAATTATTTGGACATAAACACAAAACTAAGACAAAAGGGAAAGCTCAAGATACTGTTTTAAGAGTTCTCATAATAAAGTTTTAATAAAAAATGATTTCTCCAGAGAAATAAATATAGGGAGATACAATCTAAAGGCATAACTTTAGGGATTATCCAGTTATAAGGAGAAACACAGCTAAAGAAGAGAAATACTGAAAAGATAAGTTAAAGAAATAGTTTAAGAAACAGAGAGGCCAAAGAAGAAAAATTTCAAATACTAAGTGATCTACACAATTTAATTCTCTAGACAGATGGAGAAAGGGCTAAGTAAAAGCCAAGGATTAAGCAGTAAGACATTCATTAGTAAAATTCAAGAGGGCAACTTCAATAAGGAATTAATAGCAAAGATCCTTATAAGTTAAAAAAACCTTTCAAGGCCTTTGTGGCACCAAATAAATGACTTAATTCCCAAAAGAACAACTGAAGACCATCATAACAAATTTTTAAAAAACTAAACATTTTGCTTAGAATAAATTTCCATTTCTTGATTTTGTTCTTCTAATTTAACTAAGGCACAAAGGTAAACTTTTTAGCTACATTGAAATGGTATTTTGAAAGTGCTTTACCAACCTCAACAACTTTGATAAGCATTTTTAATAAGTTAGGACTGTTCTGCTGAACAAACATTTTACTACCATGACAGCTGTTCTTCACCATCCAGAAGCAATCAGGAGTTCTCAGTAAAGGCAGAGCAGAAGGCTTCTTAGGTCACTAACTCTCATACAATCCAGTTATGTTCATGTTCCAATGAAGATGCTAAAGTTGTGACAAGTCTACAAAAGGGGGGCTGATAGATAGCTTGGCTTCCTATTGTTGGCCAACTCCTCTAAATATTTGCCAAGTATTGATGAGGCTTTAAGGTAGAAGACTGTAAATTCAGCACACTTTCAGATTCAGACAATGGCACAAAGAGGAAAGACAGGAAAGCTAGGGCGAATCTTGCTACTGCCTACCTGAAAAAACAGGTCATAACAAAGAGATGCACGAGTCCATCAAGAACTGAAGGCATTATAGTGCCTGCAGAATGGAAAGAATATCATTTTTATTCCCCACAAACCAGTAATTTCTATTCTTCTCTCACATATTTCTTATGTCAAGTGACCAAAACATGAGTGATACAAACGCTGATTCCACTGTACTATTAAAAAATATATTATTAAAAGGTATATTATATTATTAAAAAGTACCATGGAAAAATAAAAACATAAAAATTTCATTTCTGGAAAATTCAGAAAAAGAAAAATCATTTGATGGAGGACTCATCCTACCATATATTAAAAAGGGGGTGGTGGGATTGACCAAAGAATTTATATGCATATATGCATAACCCAAGGACATGGACAATGGTGTAGTGAGGGACTGGGGAGGACGGTGGAAGGGGTAGAGGGGGTCAATGGGGAGAAGAGGGGACATCTGTAATATTTTGAACAATAAAAAAAATTAAAAATTAAAATAAAAAATAAAATGGATTTTATAGTTACAGTATTATATAAGTTTAATACCAGAAGATGAACAGTGAGACATACCAACAGCACAGTGAAGAGAAGTCAAAAATAGATCCAAATAAGCAGGGTCAGGATGAGCCACTGGGACCACTCTTGAGGCAAGCAACCAGGAAGATATGAGGTGAGGTACGGCCAGCAAGCAATGGGGCTGTGTTGCGAGGTGTGGGGTGAGGCCAAATGTGAGCAACAGGGACCCAGAGGACATCAGGTGAGGGGATGGCGGGGGGGGCACATGAGGTGAGAGAAGGGAGGGGAACAAAAAACAAAAAAGAAGATCCAAAAACATCAGGAATTTAATATATTATAAAAATGGTAAATAAAATCAATAAAGAAAAGTGATGCTGTGACAACTGGCTGGACATGAGAAAAAAGTAAAGCTGGATTTCAACCTTACTCCTTGATCAAAATAAATTTCAGACAGATCCATTCCTTTGTTCATTTGTTCACTTATTCCTTCATTCAGTATTAATTTACGTGTCAGCAGCAACACTTACAGGCACGATTCCTGTCCTCATTAAACTTACATGCTAGTAAAAAAATATACAGCCCAGGTGGGCGTGGCTCAGCAGTTGAGCATCGACCTAGGAACCAGGCGATCTGGGTTCGATTCCTGGCCAGGGCACATGCCCGGGTTGCGGGCTGCAACCGATCAATAACTCTCTCATCATTGATGTTTCTTTCTCTCTCTCTCCCTCTCCTTTCCTCTCTCTGAAATCAATAAAGATATATTAAAAAAAAAAAAAAAGAATATAAAAAAATATACAAAAAGTGAACAAATGTGTGCATACATATATAAGCTGTAAATATAAGTCAAATATTATAAATTCTGTGAAAGATAGTCAAGAATAATTTCTCTGAGGAAGTGAAAGGAGGAGAAGCCACCATGACAAAACCAAACCAACCATAACAAACCAAACCAAAACAAAAAAACCTTTGGAGATAGTGTTCTAGATAAAAGAAAATACAAGTATAAACGCCCTCGCTTGAGAAATGGCATGGCAAGTATATAAAAAACAGTAAACAAAACTCCTTACTCTACTCTAGCCTAAGTGCTGCTGAAGTGCTTTAAGCAGAGTGCTTCCTTCTCTTAATGTATATATATATTTTTATAACACTTTATTAAATTTATTGGGGTGACAATGGTTTATATGAACATATAGGTTTCAGGTGTGGGTTTCTATGTTACAAGATCTGTATATTGCTTTATGTGCCCACCACCCAAAGTGCCCCTTATGCCCCCACCCCCTTCCCTCTGGCAACCACCACAATGCTGTTTGTATCCACTAGATTCAGTTTTATATCCCACATATGAGTGAAATCATATGGTACTTAGCTTTTTCTGACTGACTTATTTCACTTAGCATAATATTAATGTCAATCCTACCACCACAGGTATCTAAATGCTCCCTTCTTTAAATCTTTTATAATCTTATTCTCCCCAGCCTCTCTCAGGTAGAAAAACTCCTTTCCCTCAATCCCTATAGCTCTCGTTCATAAGCAGGAAAGCACAATAGTTAAGTACCTGGGCTCTGGAGCCAAACAGTCTGGATTCAAATCCAGGTCCTGCCACTAACTAGGTTTGGGCAAATTAGTCTTTTGTGCCTTATCTCTTCATTTGTAAAGCAGGTTGTGTAAATCATTAATTACTTCAAGAGTTGTTGTGGGGATTAAACAACTTAATATAGGTAAAGCCCCAGAATGACACAAAGGCACTTAATAAATGTTAACTATTACTAAAATTATGATAAAAAATGTAATTTCAAACTTTCTGCTGGGCTTTTGTATATTAAAGGCAGCCAAGACAGGCTCTGTTTCTACTTGTTCTACTTTGGCAAATTATGAGTTCTGTTGAAGAGGATAGTCATAAAACATACTAATAATAATACTGGAAAGTTAGCTAACTTGTGTGATCAGAAACATAAAAATATATTTTAACCTATATTTTTAATACATATTTCACAAACTCATCAAGGCATGACTGATAACTTCAACTTACTTTTTGATAACTTAGGCTAATTACTAGTGAAAGTGGTCTGTCATTTTTTTGTTGGTAGTCAAACAAAGCAAAAGATAGCTTAATCCATATGGCAAAAGTTAAAATTTAGAAGAAAAAAAAATACAGATCAAAAAGCAAAACAGCCCTGGCCGGTATGGCTCAGTTGGTTGAGCATCGTCCTGTGCACCAAAAGGTCACTGGTTCGATTCCTGATCAGAGCACATACCTAGGTTATGGGTTCAGACCCCCCAGTTGGGGCAAATGTGATATTTCTTTCCCTCTCCCTTTCTTTTTTTCTTTCTCTCTCTCTCTCTCTCTCTCTCTCCCTTCCTCTAAAATCAATAAACATATACTCAAGTGAGGTTTAAAAAACTAAAAAACAAAAGGCACATTACAGAGTTCTACTATTGTTACCCTATTAGTGTACAGTCCCACATGTAACAATTTCACATGTAACATATGATTAACAATAAGTAAAATCAAATCTAATAGGTGATAAGCAGAATATAAAACTACATATGGCAAATCCAAATTTTGTATTAAAATTCTGTTATGTGAGTAAATAATGTATATGTATATAGATGAGATCAAGAAAACTAACAAGTAGAAAAATTAAAGACGGCGACGGACTGAGTGGAAGCCACACTGACACTCTCCCTGGACCAAACTGGAATTACAACTAAAATATAGAAAAGCCATCCTGAATAATCAACTACAACTGAAGACTAGTTGGAGAACACCCTCTTAACCAAGGAGGAACAGTGGAGACCAAAGAGAGAATGGTAGGAAATGCAGAGGCACAAGAGGGCTGGCTGGGCTACCACACCCAGTAGCTAAAAGTCTGGAGGGAGATCTCAGCTATGGGGGGTTCCCACTGAGGACTCTAGGGCCTAAACCCCAGGCTGGGCTTCCCAGCCAGAGCACCAGAACTGAGAAAGGGGCCCACACAACTGGCTGTGAAAAACAGCTGGCTTTCTGTCTGCCAGGGAGAGACGGCTGGAAATGCAGGCACCCTGTTAAAGAGCCAACACACAAAGTTTTGCAGGCACCCACTCACCTCGGGCTCCAACAGAGGGAGGGCAGAGAGAACTGGAGCTGTGTGAGGAGAATCTAGGGTTGTGGGCTCTGGAGACAGAGCTCAAAGGGCACCCCTCTGGATTCCTGTGCTGAGTCATTCCCCCATACTTCAGAGGAAATCTTTCTTGGGCAGACATTTACCTTCTAGCAGCTTTTGCCTGAGGGGGAAGCAATTGCCCCACCCTGCTGGAAAACATTTCCCTTTACCCCAAGGAATTTCTACAGCCTGAGCCTCCTTAAGAGGCTGATAACAACCATCTGCCCCATCCTGTGGAGTTTCTACAGCCTGAGGCTCATTAAGAGAATCAGATTAATCAATCTGCAGGCACAGGAAGACCTCAGAGTGCTTTGAGTCTTTGCCTGATGTGCTTCTGGACCCAGGCCTTGGAAAAGCAGACTTTGGTGTGCATCTTGGTCCTATCCAAAGGCACCCAACCCCAACAGAGGGGACCTCAAGTTGCGGGTTGATAGCTCCAAACAGGGTACTCAGGGCCAGTCACAAAGCATCTGACATTGGCCTGCACCAGAGACCTTCTAAAGAGGCTGAGAGCCCTAGCAGGCCTACCTAATACATAGGAACAAACCCAAATAAGCAGCCAAAATGGGGACACACACACACAAAAAAACAAGCCTCCAAGTGAAAGAACAAGAGAAGTCTCCAGAAAAAGAGCTAAATGAAACGGAGATACGCAATCTATCAGATACAGAGTTCAGAATACTGGTTGTAAGGATGCTTAACAGCATGAAAAAAGATACAGAAACTATGAAGGAAATGAAGAATGACATAGCAGAAATAAAGAATGCATTGGAAGGAATAAATAGCAGATTAGAGGAAGCTGAGGATCAGATCAGTGAATTAGAAGACAGGGGAGAAAAAAATCACACAATCAGAGATGCACAAAAGACAAAAAATTTAAAAAACAGGAGGACAGTCTAAGGGAGCTGTGGGACAACATGAAACGTAACAATATTCGCATCATAGAGTGCCAGGGGAGGTCAAAAGTAAGCAAGGGTTAGAGAACCTGTCTGAAGAAATAATGGCAGAAAACTTCCCTAACCTGGTGAAGGAAAAAGTCACACAAGTTGAGGAGGCACAGAGAGTCCCAAGCAAGAAGAATCCAAAAATGCCCATGCCCAGACACATCATAATTAAGATGCCAAGAATTCAAAACAGAGAGAGAATATTAAAGGCAGCTAGAGAAAAGCAATCTGTTACTTACAAGGGAGCTCCCAAAAGGCTGTCAGCTGACTTCTCATCAGAAACTCTATAGGCCAGAAGGAAATGGCATGAAGTATTCAAGGTAATGCAAAACAAGGATCTGAAACCAAGACTACTCTATTCAGCAAGGCTATCATTCAAAAACAGATGGTGAAATAAAGAGCTTTCCAGACAAGGCTAAAGGAGTTTATCATTACCAAACCAGCATGGCAGGACATGTAAAAGGGGCTGCTGTAATAAGAAGAAATAGAGAGAGAAACATAGGCATAAAGAATTAAAATTGCAATAAGTAAGGACTTATCAATAATAACCTTAAGGACTTTAAGGGAGAGATCAACATTCATAGACGTGGACTTGAATACCCCACTGACTTCACTGGATAGATCTTCCAGACAAAAAGTCAACACAGAAACAGTGACTCTAAATGGCACACTAGATCAGATGGATTTAATTGATATTTACAGAACATTTCACCCCAAAGCTGCAGAATATACATTCCTCTCAAGTGCACATGGGTCATGCTCAAACACAGACCACATGCTAGGGCTCCTCTACTATGAGCCCTTCATTGTCACCTTCCAGTTTGGCTGGGCTGCTACAGATAGCCCACCTCAGCCTCATCCCCAAGCTCATCACCAATTACCACGATTAAGGTAGAGCCCACGGCTCTACCTACAATTTCAAGGCTGAAATTCTATCAAGCATCTCAGATCACAACAGCATGAAATTAGAAATCAACTACAGTAAAAACACTCAAAAACATTCAAACACATGGAGGCTAAATAGCATATTATCAAACAATGAATGGGTTACCTATAAGATCTAGAAAGAAATAAAAACCTTCCTGGAAACAAGTGAAAATGAACACACAACAACTCCAAACCTATGGGACACAGAGAAAGCAGTACTAAGAGGGAAGTTCATAGCACTACAGGCCCACCTCAAAAGGCAAGAAAAATTTTTAGTAAACTATCTAACCCTAAAACTTAAATAATTAGAAAGCTCCCCTGTGAAGCCATACAGACCAGGGCTTTTGTTTGCTGGAAGTTTTTTTTATTACTGCTTGGATTTCATCAGCTGTTATTAGCCTATTCAGGTATTCTGATTCTTCCTGATTCAGTTTTACATAATCTCACTGTATGCAATCTAATAAACAAAATAGACTGAGAAACAAAACAGATCCAGAGACATAGAAGCATGGAACAGACTGATGAATCTCAGTGGGAAGGTGGGGGTGGGGGAGTGGGTGGGGAGAGATTAATCAAAGAATTTATATACATATATGCATAACCCGTGGACACAGACAACAGTATGGTGAAGGCCTGGGGGGGGGGGGGTGTGAATGCGGGTTGGAGGGATCAATGGGGAAAATATAGGGGGATATCTGTAATACTTCCAACAACAAAGATAAATTAATTAAATAAATAAATAAGTAAATAAATAAATTCCTTAGCAAGCAATCAAGAATATCCATAATTAGCCCCAACCTACCTTTCTAGACTTATCTGCCACTATAGCTCTTCATCATCGCCCTATACTCTAATCATTGGGTAAAAACTGTTCCTCTGGAATACTCCGTACTCTTCTGACCTATACCTTTGTTTCTGTTTACCTACCACCTTGAAGGTATAATGTCACATTTATCATTGTTTCCACAGGGCTTTACCTATCATATAATAGTTCAAGTAACTATTTAATGAACTCAAGTTTGCCTATCAATATTCTACCCACCCTCCAAAACTTTAACCTCTAGAATGAAATCTAATAAAGTATTTTTCAATCCCAGCTCCCTCCTCCCCCCTTGCAGTTACAACTTCTTTGTACTCCCCTAATACTCTATAATAAAGCTCACCACAATAGTCTTCAAAGTATGCACCCTTGGAACATAGTTATTTCATGAGCTGAACCAAGATGTACCACCATGATTATTTTCTCCCAACTTGCGGGGGGGAGGGGGAACTAAGGTACTAAATACAATCTTTTCAATCAAGCGTTTCCTCCCATAATTTTACAAAGCCTTTTGGACCCCCTAACAAAAGAAATAATATGATGCAACTAAATACATCAATTATTTTATGATATTCTGCAAATAGTAGTATGATTTCCAGATGTTCTGACAATGGAACAAGTCTGAGAATGAATCAGTTTTAAGATATTTTACTTTTTATCATAATTGTGTATGTACCATCTTTTAAACCTCTTGAGGACAGAAACTGCTTCCCCAAGTCCTAGCAGGTACTCAATAAATGTCTTGTTAAAATCCCTCATCCTTTCAAGACTGCACTTAAACATTTTCTGAATCTTCTCTAAATAACAGGGCTATTTTTTTTTTTTAAATGGCAACTATAGCCCAGCCAGCATGGCTCAGTGATTGAGCGTCCACCCAGGAACCAGGAGATTATGGTTTGATTCTGGTCAGGGCATATGCCTGGGTTGTGGGCTCGATCTCCAGTAGGGGGCGTGCGTGAGGCAGTTGATGAATGATTCTCATCATTGATGTTTCTCTCTCTGAAATCAACAATTATAACAAACAGAACTACACGGAGTTTCAAGCTCTAACATTCTGTAGTTCTGAACAAGGGACAAATCCAGATTCTATTACCAAAGGTCCCCAATTTCTAAAGATTTACATAAAAAAGACAGAATTACAGAATCCAATGGGGGTGAGGAAAGTTAGATTACTAGGGAAAAAGAAACATCTTGTTAAAATTCCCAATTAATTTCTGAGTTTTGATCTTAACTGAGAATAAGCTAGTCAGCAAAATTCAAATTTAACTCAGGAGGGGATTAAAATCGGTCTACAAAATTCTTTTGTATTTCAATTACTACTTTTACTTGGAAATCTCTATTTTAAAATTTTTGAGGTTTCATGATGCTTTTGCACTCTCATCCCCAAGAAAAATATTCTACCAACTAAAAAGCAATGATAAAAAATAACCTTTAGTTCTATTTTAAGAAAGCTTTTTACCCATGTACCATTTAACAGCAACTTAATTCAGAAATGAAAAATAATTTTAACAAATATATATTACATTAAAGCTTATTTTCACCAAAAGATTATTTTAAGTGGCCAAAATAAAAATTTTAGGTTCAGCTCTGTTGGGGTCACTGGTGATGCCTCTTCTATAACTACAACCTTTTAAAACTAGAAAAAGCCATCTTCTAACTATATAGCAATATTCTTAAAGCTTTCAAAATATTTTAAAATTTAAAAGCTTTCAAAAAACATGATCATTTAAAATTTGCCAGAGGCAAAAATTCTTATTACAGTTTGACAGTTTCTAAAGCTTTGTGCATAACTTCCTAACTATGAAGTATTCTCTATTCCTTTCTACTTAGATTTTTCTCCCTATTTTAATGTTAATTGATATTTATCTTAGTTGCTTCAAATAAATGAATGAGATTCTTTCTAGAAATATAACTCTCGAGAATAGATATGTTGTCTGTTTTAGTTCGTTATATTACAAATAATATATATAATCTAGTTCTATATTACTAATATATATTTATATGTGATTATAAACGATATACATAGTGTTATTAAAAACGCCACAAAGAGCAAGACAAAAATAAAAATTAAAAAGGATAAAATGAAATATACTGAAGTTGTAATGTTTTCTTTCCTCACCCCAACCAATCATCCTTCATATCTCCTGGGGTGCAGACACTACTCTGGAGACCATACTGTAGCCATACAGAAGTACCAATAGTTCCCAGAAACTGTATACTATTTCATGCTTTGCATTCACTGCAGTTCAGCATTCTGGAATGTCCATTTCATACACTCCAAAAAAAACCCCAATAGCAATATTCAACTTCAAGAATCAGTTCAAGTGTAAACTTCTATATGATATCTTGTAACTACTGTATTCTCTTTTCCCTTTATCTTTCTTCTCAATTGCCATCCCCAGTATTCTCCCCCTCCCCTTCAGATTTAGGTCTCTTCCCTCTTAAATTTCCCTGTACCTGGTCTATATGTCCATTACAGACTCAACTTTTTTAAGTCTCTTTTTCCCTACTCAACTGTAAACCATTTAAGAGCAGAGAACTTATCTTTTGATCTCAGGGATTTGAATGTCTAGCTCTGGCAGATAAACTCTCATATACAATCAACTAATCTAGCCTAACACTCTCATAGCACAGATGAAGAAATTGAGATTCAAGTTATATAATGAGTCCAAAGTACTAATGCCATTGGGCTGCTCTACAATGATAATATAGCATCCTTTTTACCTAAGATAACTCGTTTCATGCTCACTAACAGGCTCACTAGTATATAAAGTAGATGTAAAGCTCTTCTTAGTGTAAATTTGAAAATAAGAGTTAATTCAGTATCTAACAAATATATACCAGAAGACAAGAGAAAACTTAAATAAGCCCTGGCTGGGTAGCTCAGTTGGTTAGAGTGTCCTCCATATACACCAAGGTTGTGGGTTCAATCCCTGGTCAGGGCACATACAAAAATAAACCAAACCAATGAATGCAAAATAACTGGAACAACAAACTGATATTTCTCTCTCTCCCTTCCTCTCTCTCTAAAAATCAATAAATAATTTTTTTAAAAAAAACACTACTTAAGCGATAATATCTAAATGATTGGTTTTTTATTAGTAAAATATCACATACCACTTATTTACAAATAAGGTATCTGAGTCATCTATTTGCTGAAAATCATATTCATATGGAGTCTATAGCATGCTCTGGAACATCTATATATTTTAACTGCATACTGAAGAGTTGCAACCTATGCTTTTTCTCAAAGTTGTGTCCACTCAAAGCATTTATTGAGTAATAACTCAGATTTTAGGCTAGTACATAAAAAGAAATGATTTCCTAGTATCAACAAGTGTGATCTTGCAAAATGTTTACATACACGAAACATTAAAAAAGTGAGACTCAAAACTTTTATCTGTTTGAGACCATCATATTACTTTACTTTTTGCTACTAAAATGCAAGAAATTTATCTCTCTTAGACTAATAATATCAGAAATATATTATGTTTACAAACAAAAGAATGTTACAAGTTTAATTTCTAAGTATGGATGCTATTAAATCATATCAGAATGAGCTTAGACACTGGGAATGATTCTAAGTATTCAGAAATTTACCTTTATGTGAAAGAGAAATAGTCTCCCTGCTCTGTTATGGGACTTGAAAAATTATTTATTATACACACAATGCTTTTGAAAATACCTGTAATTCATTAAAATCTATATGCTACTTCTTGGCATTTTCATGCAGTCAATCTCTTGCCTCATTCTAAATCCTGTTTCTAGCTGTAAAATTGTCTGCTTGGATTAAATCTATGGTTCCTTCCAGTTCTAAAATCTTATGACATCAATTTGTAGTATATTTTATTACTTAAAAATAATAACATGTATGGATTGTTTTTTATGTTGGTCATAACTACAAAGTACTGTGGAGTCAAGGGTAACAAATACACTAAAAAAGTATTAAAAGTAATTTACAAAGCAAATTTGTGAATAATTATTCTGCTACCAAATAATTCTATTTTATGAAAGGATTCAAGAAAAGGTTCCTTAGTTTAAATACAGCTTCCCTAATGAGTCAAGCATTGTTAACTACTGTTTTCAATGAAAGAAGTCACTGATTGTGGTGAAAACAGCATATAGAAGTCAGTGACAAATTAGATTATTTTAATATTACAATTGTAAGTCAAGGGCCAAAAAATTAACACAACTTTTCAGGAGCTATTCCATAAAAACACTGTACAATGCCCAGTTTCAGATATGAGGAAAATATTCATTTTACTCAACTACTACTATAATGATAAACATTTATATTGGGCTCACTATGGGACGGGCACTGTTGACTTTACATTTAACTCATTTAATCCTACAACAACCCTATTAGGTAAGTACTATTGTTATCTCCATTTTACAGATGAGGAAACTAAAGCTAAATAAGTTCACTTCAGCTAGTAAAGAGTCAAACTACTACTCAACTGTTTCCAACAACAGTCAATTACTTTTCTATTCCTAAAAAACTGCCACTTGAGAAATTAGTTTGGCTTGTACAAATTTTATAATTACGTTTATTTTAGTGGCTTCCATTAATTCCTCTCACTAAATTAAAATAACTGACTGGATATATGGATGGAGTACACCAACAGCACAGTGTCACCTGAATTGCCAATGATTTGTGGTAGAATAAACACAAGTATCTAAACGTACTAACAATTTTGTGTTGAAGCACCCACTATTGGAAAACTTCAGTCTCCTCAGATGAAGCTGAGACGAAAAGATCAGGAGTACACCAGAGTAATCATTAACCACTTAATAACTCCATAAATCTCCGATGGCCGACATGGGTAGAAAAACGATACTATTATTTTTTTAATGACTGGGAACAACCACCGTTTACATGAGCTAAAATTATTTCTCTAACGATATTTCATCCTTAAACCTTTTTATACTGTCTTGCTAAACTGTCTGAAAGTTACGGATCCAAATTCCATCCCCACTAAAACTTTTCCTCTGCCTACTCCTATAATTCTTCCGACGGGCACCACTTCACTTTCCACCTACAAACTTTACCTGCTCTTAGGCTCTGGCCTCGGCTTCCTTCCCAGCTTCTTTTCATCTGGGTGCAGGGCTCCTCCACCAACACCTACCACACCCCTGCGGGCCCCCGCCCAGAGAGGCTGCTCCTCCCAGGGTTCTCCAGCACCGACTCAGCACCTATCAGCTACGCCCCCCGGCCCCTGGCCCAACCCATCCTCGGACACGTGCGAGGGTGTGTTTGTGTCAGTCAGCCAGTCCCACCTGGGACGCGGCTCACTCACCGAGAGAGAAGCGCCAACTTCTGCTCCAGCATCATCTCCAGTTTCTGGCCCTGTCTGGAGATCCAATGGTCCACTCCATGGAGGCGGTAGCAAGTCTCCAGCATCGACCTGAAGTCCGCCACGAACTCGGTGATGCCCGCGTACTGGCCGCTACTGAACTTCTCCTCCATCTTCAGCAGACACATGCCCAGCCCGGGCTGCTGCGGGAGGGATCGACTGCCCCGGCTCCCGCAGCGCGGCCCCTCAGCCACCTCCTCCTCCCTGGTGGCAACGCCCCCCAAGGGCTGCAGGAAGGGGGCGGTGAGGCCCCGGTGCTTCTCCTGCAGGAACTCGCCCAGGATGCGGTATCCCTGCTGCAGCTCGTAGTTCAGCTCCTGCTCCTGGCAGCCACCACTCCCGACCACCATCGCCTCCTCCTCCTCCTCCTCCTGGTCGTCCGCGTCTTCCCGCGACGAGGCACTCCTCCCTCGGGTCGGCCCTGAGGCCGGGGCCGCCGCTGCCACCTCCTCCTCGTCCTCCGCCGCCGGTGGCGGCCGCTCCTCCTCCCCCGCGGGCTCCATCTCCCCCGGCGTCTGGGGCACGCTCATGCCCCGGGCAGGCCCAGGTTGGGCGATGTGGAGCTGCCGCTCGAGGCGCCGGGGGACGCGTGAGCGCGGGCTGCTTTCTCAGGGCTCAGCCGCACCGCGCAGCCCCAGCCGCATCGGGCCTCGCTCTCCTCAGCAGCCGGCTGGGCTCCGCGCGTGCGGGGGTCTCGAGCTCGCCGCCAGTGGGGCGGGGTTACATGGCGCGCGGGGGATGGGGGAGAGAAGAGGAGAGCCTAGGTGCCCTCCTCTCCCCTCCCCCCGGCGGCGGCGCGCGCGCGGCTCTCGCCTGCCTCACCCCTCCGCGCCCCGCCCGCTCTTCACCCGCCAGGCCCAGCAGGGCCGCCGCGGCCTGGGCGCCCCACCCCCTCCCGGGCCGGCTAGGGGACTGGGAGGGGGCGAGGACGAAGGAGGGGGTTCTCTCGCCTCCCCCGAGCGGGCCGCAGCGGAGGGCCGCGGCGGGTCGGGCTCCTCCTCCTCCTCTCCCTCACACCCCTCCCGCCCCTCTCTACCTGCAGGGGACCGGGGAAAGAGGAGGCGGCGCGCGGACCGAGCCGGGCGACAACTGTCAGTTAGAAGTCCCGCGGGGCGGGGTGGGGGGGGAGAGGGAAAGGGAGGGGCAGAGAGAAGAGGGAGGGCACTCAGGTCCCCACTCCCCCCCACCGCTGGGGAGAGCTGTGGAAATAGGCGAAGAAAGAGGCACCGTAGCTATCCACGGTGCGCATGCGCATCAAAACAGCCCCACCCCCTTCACGCCCGCTCTACGCGACAGCGAGCATTTAGGCTTAGCTACAGGTCCCGAGTTCTGGTAGGTTGTGCGGGCCAATGATGTCATCAGCTTGTAGACGACAGTAAGGGCGGAGTGGAGAGGGAAGCGAGGCGCCTGCGCAGCTTTACTCAGTACCCGCAGAGAGGGCAAAGGGATTTTTAAAAGCAAGTACTGCAGAAGGGTATTTCTTTTGCAAGAGACCCTTACTGGCCCTAAAAACTAAAATTAATCCAGAAGGGGCTTACTAGATACTTTTTCAAATAGCAAATTAAAAGCAAGGCACAAAATGTAAATCCTATTCTGTAAAATTTACATTTTATTTGCACACAGCCTCCCCCTTGTGACTGCTGGGTTTTCCAATTATGCATATAAAACTAGAATTTTGAAAAGTTCAAGAACTCGACTAAGTGAAACATGTCCACATGCAAGAGAAAAGGAGATGATTTGTAGAACTTGGATTGCTGAAACTCCTGTCTCTAGTTAACATCGATTCCTATTTTGGAAACCTCGTTTTTTTAAAATGAAGAAACATATTCCCACATTCTTGATTCTTGAGATCTGCCAAGAATAAAGGAAGGGAATGGAACCCCATTTTAAAAATATTCTTGGGACTAAAAAGTTTTAAGATATTTCAAGTCTAGGCTATATATAGCATTAGTTAGCTGTTAAATAGTCATTACCGTGGCGTTACAATCTCACGACACATTTTTAAATTACTGTTTAGATGTCTAAAATGGACTCATCCTTCACATTAATTTACATATTGCTTAAAAGTAAATGAGCAGAAAGGACCTAATGGTTCCATAAAGCAGACATTACTATTTTCTTGTGTTCTACTTGAAAGATGCACATAATACTATTTAGAATGAAAAAATAAAGCATTTTTTAAAGTAAAAGCTATATAAATAAATAGTCACATCATTCTGACACAAGATTCTCATTAATGTGGACCTTTTAAAGACATTTGCAATTTATTAGGTACTTACAGCATTCTCTCCTTGGAGCCTATAGGATGTACTTAGCTCACAGGAACAAAAGCAACTGGCAACCAAAAAATGGGTCTGACTGGACATCCCTTATTTCCTTTGACAAAGCCCAAGAATCTGAATCCACCCTACACCAGCAAATACCCCCTTCCTCTTTAGCCACCAACCCTATTTCAGGACTCTCAGATATTTGCTTGCATTTATTGAACCCTATACTAAACACTTTATATTCTTACCTCCTTTAATTCTCACAACAATCCTATCAGCTGGGTATTATGTCTGTTTTACGGATAAAGAAACTGATGCTTAAGTTAAGAAAGTAGTTTGCCAACTTTCAAATCTAGGTCTGTCATACTTCAAAATTTTCCAGGGGCCTAATTCCTAGTCATATGGCAGAATTTCCAATTCTGCATGCACAAGAGTGTAGGAAATTGCAAGAAATGTTGATCAAGGGCTTCTTGATTAAGGAATATTAAGATAAAGAAGTATGGCTGAGTTGAAGGAACCTCAGTTATAGGTCATGAAGAGGCCAAGATGTTTCGATCAGGTCCTTGAACCTAAAAAATATATGTTGGTTGTAGGTAAGTTAAAAAATAGTTTCAAGAAAAATTGTCCTCGAATCCCACTACTTAGAGAAAACCTCTATTAATACTTTGTGGTGGTATTTTTCTATTTATTCATCTATACTTTTTTATCTTAAATAAACTTAAAATTGTGACTATACTGTACTTAATATCCTTTTCTTTTCCCCCCTCATTAATAATAAATAATTGTACAGAATGGACAGGAATTACATACCTTAAAATCTCCCCTTCATAACTCTGACCACAATGGCCTAAATGGCCTGCTGATCTGAACTGGTAGGGAGTGAATGAGGGATATTCTAATGTAAAAGGAATCCCAAACTATAAAAAAGAACACAGTACAAGTACAAACAACAGCAATAATAGCTACCATTTATTCAGCACTTATTAGTACTTGCTAAAAAGTTTACATACACAGTACTCACATTTAACACCAGGGAACCATGACATGTATTTATTTTTAAATTTTGGATCAATGATTTGCTGAGTAGAAAGCTCTTTTCTACCTTACAAAAGCTCAACATTAAAGACTGACATTCCAATTAATATAATTAACCCTAGATTTCTAGATCTGTTTTCTTATAATGTACATCTACATGACTGGTCTCAAAGCTGTTTCCCTTTTCATGTTTAAAGATAAAATTAAACTTGCTTCCCTTTCATTTTCACAATAGAATACTCTTTAGTGCTACTACAGAATCTATTAAGAGCTGCTTCAAAATAGAAATCTACTTAAGCCACACTTTAAATCAGGACTACTCTTTTGTTGAGCTGCTTTGCAGGGGAAAAATAGCATATATACACAATACAATAGTCTGCTCAAACACATAACATTGATTGACTCCCACAAAATTTATTACTTTCCATTTGTCAAACACTGTGTTATCATATATGTTACATGCTACCAATGTTAGATGTCAAGACACCCTTTTCAGTAAACATGATTCCTAGAGTCCTGGATAGTTTAACAAATAGAGACCAGCCTGGCTAAGAAAATTCTAAAGTTCTCATAACTCTCAGCTGGACACCATGGGAAGTAGAATGTGAATATGTTTTACCCAGTTCTGAGGAAGGCATTATGAAAAAACTCATAGACATAGAGAAGACTCCCCACATCCACTGCAATATCTCAAAACTCTGTCCCAATTTCAGCATCCTCCCATTACCATGAAAACCAGGAACATTATCAAGGACAAATAAGCCTGCCACTATATTCTTACCCATAATTCCAAAGATGTTTGTCCTGTAAGTTCTATCCTAACTTTGTGAGTTCTTAGCATCTTGTGATAAGCAGCATGACGTCTTGAAGCCAAGTATAATGCCTGCCCAGGATCAATAATTGAAACAAATAGCAATGATTTATATACTTCACATCAACTAGGGAAAAGGTGACAAACATTCTAAGACAATGGAAGCGCAGGTTATCACCAGGATCTGTGTTTAGGAGATAAAACATGCAAGGTGAACAGAAAGCTATAACACTGACTAATCCTGGAGAAACATGGGGAAGGAATACAAACTGCTTAGCAGGGAAAGAACGGTTCTCTCAATTATAATGGAATCCATTCATAACACTTATTTGGAGTTACTTTTATGGTAGATGATATTCAAGTGATATTCAAGTGCTTCAAGCAAAATTGAGCAACTCCTGTAAGGCTTCCTGATGTTCATCATCAAGTTGGGATATACATTCCAACCACAATTCTTCAGAAGTCTGTACCTGACGCACAACATTAGCTAGGCGTTTGGCACAAGGATCTTCATAGTTGATAGTCTCATTAATTTTTCCTTCTGCAATTATACTGATTATTTTGGGAAGATTGGAATTATTTGGACCGAATACAACTGGGTGGTTACTTTCAATTAAGTCACAGAGAAAACTCAAAGTCTGAATAGCTTCCTCTTTATCCTCATGCAGTGGAAGCCATGACAACCAGTGTGGAAGAACTTCATCTACATTTACACAGTTAGGCTTAAACCTCAAAATCTTACCTACTGCTGAGATACAGTTCTCTGTAGCAATGACATTTTTTTTGGTTTTGGAATTTGCACACTTAATAACTTTTACCAGCAGTGGAACAGCTTCTGAACATAGAGAACGATAATCATCTCCACCAAACTGTGCCATAACACCCAGACCATAAGCAGCAGCTTGCCTGACTTCAGGGTTGTTATCTCGCATATTTAGTAGCATTGGCCACCGAAAATATTCTACATATTTAAATGAGGTTGGACTACAGTGCTCTATAATATCATCAAATATGCACAATCCCCACTGTCTGTCTGGCCATGGCCTGCTAGAACAAATTAGATTTACAATTAAAGGAAGCAGCTGTTCAAACCATGGTAAAATCTTTTCCTTGTAAGTACTAAATAATGAGTGCAAAATATCTGATACTTTGGTCAAAATGTAAACATCACATTCATCCTCATCTTGCAAGGACATTTCAACCTGTTGGTCATAGTTTTCTTCCTGTCTTTTAACCTGTCTCAATTCTTGGTTTTTAAAGTGCCCTTCAAGTTTTGCTTTCAATATTTCTCCCAGTTCTTCCAAGTGTTCATCATTAAGGCAGCCATCTCCCATTACTTCAATGGACTTTGCAAAAGAACTCATTATTTCTGAGAGTACATCTGTATCAGGTTCGGTCCCAATAGCCTTGATTAAGGGATCACATATGAATTGCCACATCTGTGCAAGATACTCTGGGCCACGAATTCTTGCACATTCCAGGAGAAAAGGCATGGACTCAGCTGCTGCCACTCGAACATTGTCATGGAAATAAAATTTCAGTAAAGGAACCATCAGCTTTACAATTTGTTCTGTATATTCCACAAGTCCTTCCCTTAATTCCTTAGCATAGTAAACCAACATCTGGCAAGCAGTTGCTTTTGCTTCAAGTCCTGAAGTTTTAATTCCAAAACTTTGCTGGTCTCCAAGATTTACAAATTGCCAGCCATCATCATCACTCATATTCTCCACATCCTGTGTGTCTAAGAGAGCAACATCGGGTTTAGCTGAAGCAGTCTTAATAAGAGGCTCAATAACCAGTGGAAGGTACTGTTGAAAATCATTTCCAAGAATTTTACACATTCTAGCCCATGCTGAAACCACGTAAGAAGTCTGAGGGTCATCATCTTCCATATTATTTAAATCTGATTGTGTCTTCAACAATAGCTGCATCACATTTGATGCATCTTGCATAAATTTTTCCTTTCCAACAGCAAGACCAACATGGCTAATGCATTCAATAGTTTTTCCTTTCAGAAGCTTGAGTTCCTTTTGAACAGCAAGCTCAACAATGTGTTTTAGTGATGGCATAAATATATCATAATATGGGACAAATTTTTCTTCTATTGTATCTGCAACTGAGGCAATGGTTGTCACAAGCTGTTCCAAAGCCAACTTAGTTCCATTCCGAATCAACTCTTGAAGTTTAATCACCAAAATGGAATGTATATTTCTCACCATACTATCCAAATATAGAACTAACAATGATTTGGGACAGTCTTCAATAAAAATAACAAGTGCAGAAGCCGCATGTGATTGCACACGCTGATTACCTTGATTTTCCATGGTACGCAACAGAGCTGCAATCACTGTTTCATGGAATTTCTTTTGGAAGTTAGGTGCAAAATCTGTAGCCATCTGTCCAAGTGTAGTACAAGCTGCAGCCCTCACCCTTGGATGAGGATCCTGAAGAAAAAGCAAAACAGAGTTAACCATTTCATCTAGAATTGGTTCCATTTGCTGATGGCATCCTTCTCCAATGGCAGATAAGGCCATTAATCCAGCATGTCGATATTTCCAGTCAGGGCTCTGAAGCATCTGCATGATATGCTCCTTAGTGATTGGCAAAACAAGTTTTCCACCGAGCCCACAAGCCAGTCTGTCTAGTGCACTCTCAGCAGCAACTGCATTGCTGTCAAAATCATCTTCTTCCATTTCATCAGCATTTACCCAGTCCTCATCGTCTTGTAGATCAACCATCATTCCTAATATATGAGGAATCGCCTGTGCAATAATATTTGTATGTTTTTTCAACATTGGGGTTGCAGTTTCAGACAAGGTCACTATTACTTCAAGGGCCAGCTGGCGTTGCAGATTACTAAGTCTAGAGTCTCCACATAACTTCAGACTCAGCTGCAGAGTATCTTCTAAGTAAGGACCCAAGTATTTAGGTACAGTATCTGCAATCTCAACAAGGGATTCTAGCACTGAGTCGTCATCCTGGTAGCATGAGTCATTCACAGCCTGTAAGATTCCAGGAAGCAAGTCTGCAAAGTCTTTGAAAAGAGCAATATTATTCTCATTGGCAAGTACAAATGCAGCTGCAGCTCTAGCGGATAACGTCCTGATTGCTGGATGTTCTTGATCCTGAATACACTGGTCCAACAACCGTTTGATGATATCCAAATCATGCCGCTCTTGGTTCCCAAAAATCCCAGGAAAGTGCCAGAAAACGTGAAGTGCAACTTCCCACAGAACCACATTTTTAGAGTAGATTGAATCAATAAGGAACTTCAGACCTTCAGGCCAGTGGTTAGTGCCATCCTCGTCTATCAAATTCCTAGCCAGCACAGCAAAAATATCACAAAGTTTTTTCCTCATACTAGCATGTGTTTCTAACTTAACAGCCAGTATCAGTTCAATCTTGACGTCCCTCTGAACATCAGAAGGCAAATTTGGATAGACTTCCTCAAACCCAGAGGACAAAAGCCGGCGTAGCAGTGCGGCAGCCATTTGTCTCACCTCATAACCTGCTCTTCTGTTTCTGACGGCATCTAACAGGAATGTAGTCTTACACAGACCTGGGATATTCTCATAGATTTCCTCTGCCTGCCTCCGCACCATACAGCTTGGGTTGATCAGGTTCTTCAGAAGCTGGTAAAACTCTTGCTTTCCCGACACGGTCGCCGGTACGCCTGCAGCCCCGGTCGCCGCCATCGCGCTCTGTCAAAGCCACCGCGACCGGGAAGCAAAGAAGGGGTCTGCGGCTCGGGGCAGTGACGCAAGCGAGGCGCCGGCGGGGTGGGCGGGGCCGCTCCGCGCGGCGCCGCCGGGGGTTCTGGGCGGGCGCGGGGAGGCGGGGGGCGGGGGGAGCGGGGGGCGGGGTAGCGGGGGGAGGGGGGAGCGGGGGAGGGGGGAGGGGGGAGCGGGCATTCGTAGGAGCCGGTTGTTGGCGGGCGGCATCCTTAATCTGTATTCCAGTCCAATAAAAGCGCACCTGCAGAGGGGGAAAAAAAATAAAGAAGATTATATTGATTGTGTTAGAATGGGATTATGGGTGATTTCCCCCCTTTATTTCTAATCTCTATAGTTACCCTACCCTATAATTTTAAAACAAAGTACATTTTGAAAACCGGCTGAAAGAAGCCGATCACAAAAGGTCGCATACTGCATGATTCCATTTATATGAAAGGTCTTGAATAGGCAAATCTCTACAGAAAGTAGATTAGGGGTTGCCCGAAGCTGGGGGGAGGGGAGAATGGAGGATGAGGGCTGTCAGATTATGGGGTTCCTTTCTGGGTGATGAAAATTGATTGTGGTGATGGTTGCACACCTTGTGATTACACTAAAAACCACTGAACTGTACAATTTAGATTGGTGAATGGTATGGTATGTGAATAATAAAGTTGTTTAGCAAGTAAATTCAATAAAAGATAAAGACAATTATTACCACCTCACCTAATGCAGTAGAGAGTGGTGCTCAAACTCTGGTGTGTATCAGAATCATCTGGCCTATGGATCATAATAAAGATTGAGAAAGATAACTAAGCATGATGTGGAAAGTGACCTGGACTAGTAATCAGAAGACTTGAATCCTGGTCTTACCTCTAAATTAATTTTGTATCCTTTGTCATGTCACTCAAGGTTTTCCTTGCATGTCGTTTAAACTGTAAAATGCTTTTAAAATTTTTCTTTCAGTAGGGAGCTGCTGAGATTATTCCAAAAATATGCCCCTGAAGCTAAATATTATTTCTTTAATTCAGGCAGGTGTGTCACTCAAAACAATCATTCCTCTAATAATGATTGGATCTTACTTTTGTATTATTGCTTTGCCACTCTGTCATTTTGACCTTTAGTGTGCAAGGTTGGTAGGATAAGTATAATACAATATAATTTTAGATGAGAAATGGAAACTCAGGAAGGTTGAAGGGATTTGCCTAAGATGACACTGCTGAGTGTCAAATTCACCTCTTCAGAAAGCAACACTAATGCTCTTTCTCCATACCACTGGCCCATGATTATTCTTGGTTTTGCAACATGATCAGAGGCCTTCACCTATTGCAAAGTCTGTCTTAAACTTCTCCACGTGGGCTTAATTTTAATTTTGTAAAATGCTCCTGTATATTTCCACAAAGATAGAAAAATCACAAAGTAGTCAGTTCCTTAAATTGCATTGTAATGTGGAATACTATGCTTCTTTAGGAGGAAACCACATTCTGTAAACAATGTTTCTCAGAAAATCAACAGTGTCAGAATCACTTGAGATGAGTATTTTAAACATAGATATTAGGTATCAAGCTCTGAACTACTGAATCAGAATTTCTGATTCACAGATAAAGAACAAGCAGACAGCACTGAGAGGGGCGGGGGAGGAGGGATTGAGCAAAAAAGACAAAAAAGAGAAAGAACTCATGGACGGGGCAACAGTGTGGTGACTGCTGCAGGGAGAGGGCATGGGTGGAGGTGGAAGAGGGGATGGGGGGATAAATGGTGATGGGGAAAAAATAAAATATAGAATAAGAAAAAAACATTAAAAAAAAGAATTTCTGGGGAAATGCAACCCAAGAGCGTTCAATTTTAAACCAGCACTGTGGGTTTTCATATGAATACCAAAGCTTGAGAACCATTGGTGAGCTGAGTTCTGGTTCTGATTCCGAGATCTTAACTACAGCTCTGCATCTTGCTCCAGATTCACTGGCTTTCTCACCGTTTCTTGAAAAAGTCTAACTACAGGGCCTTTGCATTTGTTGTTTCAGGAAATGTTAGTAAGTGTATTAAGAGGAAAGGCTTCTCTTAACACTGTATCTGTTAGCATATTAAAGACATAAAAAACTCTAAGGAGCCCTAGGCTGTTTGCTGAAGGGTCCCGGTTGGATTCTGGCCAAGGGCATGCGCCTGGGTTGGAGGCTCAGCCCCCTCTCAACCCCTGCTGGGGCACTTGCAGGAGGCAGCCATTCCAAGTGTCTCTCACACATCAATGCTTCTCTTCTCTCTCTCTCTCTGCCTCTCTTTCTCCTCTCTCCCTTCCACTCTCTCTGAAAAGCAATGGGAAAAAAAAAAAGCTATAAGGAGATATCACCACAAACCCACCACAGTGCTTTACATTTATTTATTTATTTTTCAATCCTCACCCAACAACATGTCCTCATTGATTTGAGAGAGAGAGTGAAGAAAGGAGAGAGAGAGGGAGAGAGAGAAGCATTGATGTTTCCCTCTCACATCAATAGTTGCCTCCCTTACCCGTCCTGACTGGGGATTAAACCTGCAACCTGGGCGTGAGCCTTGACTGGAATCGAACCCAAGACCTTCCGGTGCCCGGGACAGCGCTCCAAACAGCTGAGCCCCGCCAGCCAGGGTGATCACTGTTTCACATTTACAAATATGACAGTATCGGGTGTCGGTTAGTATGTGGAACAACAGGAAACTCAGTTATACTTCTGGTGGAAGTATAAGAAAACTGGCATAAACACTTTGAAAAAATGGACAAGGCTGGGTTAAGATTATTTAAGAACTCATTTGCTCTCTCAGCAAACATTCATTGAGGGCTATAGTAAAGTGTGGTGTTGCATGCTGTTCATGGGAGACAGTAAATGTCACATAGCGTAGTGATCACTGGTGACCGAAAGTCAGCCGTGGACCCACAAGGGGTTGCGGAGGCAGCTAATCTACTTTTGATGTGGGGGAAGTCGGGTAAGAGAAGATGACACCAGGGCTGACTTTTGAAGGGTGAATCTTCATTAACTATTTGAAGAGAGAGAAGAAGGTTGTTCCAAGTGAAACAACTTTGCTCAAATGCAGAGAGGCCTCAGAGCCTAGTGGGGTGAGGGTTTTGCCCGTATTTTAGAACTGCTAGAGCGTTGGGGATGGGACTTGAGGAGGCCTGGGGACGACACAGGAGGCAGGAAGGAGGCAGGTGATTAAACAGAGCCCAGATCATGAAGGATCGTATATTCCGTGTTAAGAAATTAGGATCTTTTTTTCTAAAGGAAATGAGTTTTTTAAGGATTTTAGTCAAGGGTCTTGAAATAATCAATTTTTAGAAAGATTAATTTGATAATATTGTGAAGACTAGAGGCATTTAGGAGGACAATAACCTAGTTTAGTTTAACTGAAAGTCTAAATCATAGCAGTAGTGGAGGGAAAGAAATGAGGGCAAGGATTGGAGAGGTTTAAAGAAGCACTCAGAGGGGAAGGAGAAGCTTAAGAAATCTCCCCAAGTTTCAGACTGAGCATCTGGTTGGAGGTGTTATAATGTACCAATTTATTTACCTATATATGAGTAAAGAGCAGTGTTAATGCAGACCAAAAGATTGCTAACTCTTTGTGGCGGAAAAGGAGGCTTCCTTAAGAAGGTGAGCCCCAGAATCCGTATTTTAGTGTCTAGTTGCTCCCACATGCTATACTGACAGTCATCATTTCAACAGTAGGAGCTAAACTGAGTCCATTTTAGGTAAGTTATTTGTGATGTTTTATTTTAGAAAAAACATACACTGCTTTAAAATCTTAAGGTACTTCCTCTTAGATTGCATAATTCTGTTATATTTACTTTTTGCATTATTTTCTTTCTTTTTCCCCCTAAGGAGTGAACATAATGCCCAAGCTTTCAAGACTGGACTTGCAGATTTGGTTAGAGTTAAACAACTTTCTTACATTTTGTAATTAAAATTGGCTTTTAAAATTGTTTAAACTGTTGAGAGGCCATTTAAGAATGTAAGTGGCTCAATACCAGACAAAGCAAGTGTTTATTAGCAATTTACTAAGTGGGGAAAGAGCAAAATAAGTTGCAAATTTCTTCCAAGATATGAAAGATTTAGAGTCTAATGAAAGGGGTGGAATTAAATTGGACACACGTGACATTTTTATAAGAATAATCCGGAATAAATAAAAATACAGAAAAAAAATATTATGAAGGCTCCTACTTGCCTAAAATGGGACAATATGAATATCAAAAAGAATAATGCCTGTCATGGATTAAAAAACCATCAAAGATATAAACAAAAGTGATGAGTTTCTAATATTAACAAAAGCCACTAATTCATTGATCATTTTTGGAGGTTGGTAGGTCACCAACTCTGAAAACTGATAAAGAGAAATAATCAAGGTTTTTCCTATCTTTCTCGCATAAACTGTATTTCAGGTTAACTAAATAGTTGATGAGGGTACGTTCTTCTTTATAGAATTCCACCTACCAAGTTCACAAAGAATGCTAAAATCAGAAAATTGCTGTGTCATAACCCCAAATGAAATAATTAATCTAGGTAACACTAAGCAATGTATGTTAAAATCATTAAATGAAACATCAGTTGGGAATTTAATAACAGAGGGATTAGGCTGAGACCACCTGAAATTACAGATTAATTTTAATGTTATTAAAAGTGGGATAAACCAGTGGTGTCATCTACCTGTTGTGTTTCAGCCCCACACCCATACCTCCTATAATTTGTTCTCTGAGGCTGAGATTAGACTCTGGAAACAAAATTTCCCTTTTCGTAGCTGGGTGCCTGGTAATTTCCACCAACAGGAGCCGCTAGAGACTGGAGGTTAGAAAGGGGACAGAAAAGGTATTAACCCTTCCTGCTTTTCCGTTTCTTGTCTAGGTTGCCCAAGCAGTGGCCCTTCCTCCTGGTGGCAGTTTCCTGCCTCTCAGGGCTCTCAAAAAGCCCTTTCTCCGCCTTCTTTGCAGAAACCCCGGCAGGAGCCTGGGGGCGCCCCTTCCTCAGAGGTCTCGCCGCAGCTCTGAGAGGCCTCTTCTTTGAGCTTACAGGCACCAGTTCCATTTTGTTCCCTCAGCTTTAGGGACTGTAACAGTTCCTTCGGTTATATCATTCGATTACCTCAGTGCTATTTATTTACTCTTTCAGGTCTTCCGCACCTGCCTAACCAATCCCTTAAATGAAATCTTCTCTTGGAGTACTCAGCATGGTTTGTTTTCCCAAGTGGACCTTTACTCATCTACCAGGCACTCAGTGATACATTCATAGTTCCTAAGAAATCTTTTTAAGTCAGGTTTATTGAGGTATAATTTACATGCAATAGATTCACCAATTATAAGAGTATAATTAGATGAGTTCCTATATAGAACATTTTCATTACCCCCAAAAAGTTCCTTTGGGTTTCTCAGTAGACGTTTCCCACTCTTAGCTTCAAGCAACCACTGACCTGATTTCTGTTGCTGTAGCTTTGTCTCTGCCAGAATTTCTGTAAATGGAATTACTCGGCAGGTGGCTTTTTGTGTCTGTCAGCTTTCACTCAGCCCAATGCTTCTGACATTCACCTGTTCTGGTGTCTGTTCCTTGTAGTATTCCATCATATGAATGCACACAATTTGTTCATGCAGTCACCAACTGATAGATTACATGAGCTGTGATTTTAAGAAAAAAGACATTGCAGACATATTAAACTTTCTTATAAAGATAAAACACTTTTAAAAGTGTCTATTGTATACTATTATTACTACTAATAATATTAGGGTTATAAAATTAAATATATCTGATTAATTAGAGATAATGTTTTAAAAGGTTTTTTAGGTAATAGACAAAAAATAAATTATAAAAAGGACCTGTCCAATTGGAAAATATACTTCGTAAAATAATCTTGGACATTACCAAAACATTTTTATCTGCATCTCCAGCTGCCGTAAGAAGTAACTCTGACTTTCTTAGGTAAGCTGTGGAAATTGTGTCACCGGGAAGAAGTAATAACAATAATGAGAGATGTGCAGAAATGTGAGAGACCCTGAGTGTCAGTATGTGCTGGGTGTTCTCCATTGCACCCCGCCTCCCTGCCTTCTCTGCCCTTTTCTGTAGCCCAGGAATCTGATGTCTGTGGATTGTATCACTCAGACTCCCTTGCTCTCCGGCTTCTGGCCGAAATGGCCAATGAGAGGCTCAGCAAGGGACCGGGAAGAGGGGCTGAGGTAGTTGGTCCCCATCGCCCCGCCCTGCTCTGTCCCCACCTTGTTAAGGGTCTGGCATTCACTGCACTCTACAGTTACAGTTCTTATAAGGGGGGAGGCCCTGTTCCATGCCACACATTCTCTCGAGGCTCATTCTCTCTCATATCCCCTTTAGGCTTAAAGACGGTAGAAGGATATAATTGTTTCTAATCCCCAGGCTTTGCTCTGTCCTCTTAATCTTGCCTGCATCTTTGTGTATGATCCTTTCAGTATATTCTCTTTTTTAATTGAATTTATTGGGGTGACATTGGTTAATAAGATTATATAGGTTTCAAGTGTAGATTTCTATGGTACATAATCTGTATATTGCATTGTGGGCCCGCCACCCAACGTCAAATCATCTTTCATCACCATGCATTTGGCCCCATTTACCTTTTACTAACCCCCCCCTTCCCTCTGGCAGCCACCACACTGCTGTCTGTGTCTGTGGGTTTCAGTTTTATATCCCACATATGAGTAAAGTCATATGGTTCTTAGCTTGTTCTGACTGACTTATTTTGCTTAGCATACTATCCTCAAGGTCCACCCATATCGTTGCAAATGGCAGGATTTCCTCCTTCCTTATGGACGAGTAGTGTTCCATCGTGTACATGACCCACACCTTTATCCAGTCACCTATCAACAGATGCTTTGGTTGTTTCCATGTCCTGGAAACACTGTGAATGCTGCTGCAATGAACATAGGGGTGCATATATCTTTGCGAATAAAATTTTTCATGTTTTTTTGGGTAGATGATACCCAGAAGAGGGGCTGCTGGGTTATATGGTAACTCTATTCTTAATTTTTGAGGAACCACCATACTGTTTTCCATAGTGGCTGTTCCAGTTTACATTCCTACAAGCAGTGGATGAGGGTTCCTTTTTCTCCATCACTTATTACTTGTCTTGTTGATAATAACCACTCTAACAGGTGTGAGATGGTGTTTCATTGTAGTTTTGATTTGCATTTCCCTAATAGCTAGTGAAGTTGAGCATCTTTTCATATATCTGTTGACCATTTATATGTCTTCTTGGGAGAAGTGTCTGTTCAGGTCCTCTGTCCATTTTTTAACCTAGTTGTTTGTTTGGTGTTGAGTTGAATGAGTTCATTATATATTTTGGATATTAACCCCCTGTCTGAGCTGTTTGCATATATCATCTCCCATTCATTCGGTTGCTTTTTTGTTTTGTTGGTGGTTTCTTCTGTTATGCAGAATTTTAGTTTGATATAGCCCCACTGATTTATTTTTGCCTTTATTTTCATTGCCCTTGGGGTCAAATCCATAAAATCTCTAAAGCCAAAGTCCATGAGTTTAGTACCTATGTTTTCTTCTATGTAATTTGTTGTTTCTGATGTTATATTTAGGCCTTTGATCCATTTTGGATTAAATTTTGTACATGGGGACAAATTTTAGCATAGTTTCATTCTTTCGCATGTGGCTTTCCAATTTTTCCAACACCACTTATTGAAGTGACTTTCTTTTCTCCATTGTGTGTTTTGGGGTCCTTTGTTAAAAATTATTTGCCCATATACATGTGGTTTTATTTCTGGGCTCTCAATTCTGCTCCATTTGTCTGAGTGTCTGTTTTTCTGTCAATACCATGCTGTTTTGATTATTATACATTCTCTTTTAACAGTTCTAAATATGTTTTCTATTTCTTGCCAGGATTTTGACATGAACTTACAGATTAAATTAATTTTGAAAACAGAAAAAAAAACCTCATAAATTAATAAAACCAAGGATTAGAAAGGTAGTTTAGCAAAATTATTTTAAAATTTATAAATATTATTATCCTTGATATGCTAATTTACACAAATATATTTATACTAATATACAAAATCAATACAAATAACCTCTTCTAGGATAACTTATAGAATATGACTACACAGTGACAGTGAAATAATTTGAAAAATCAAATAGTCAAAAGTACAAAAGATTTATATCCTACTCAATAAATGGCCAGAGCAGATGATTTACCAAGAAAGAAGTATAGACTATAAATCTTGACATGAAAAAAAATTCTCAATTTTGGTAGTAATTAAAGCAAAGCAAATTAAAGGCACAACCACATTTCTACATAACTATTCAAGATAAATCACACTGACAAGAGAGCATTGATAGACTGTTGAAAAATAAACATATTGCTGGTGACCCCTGATGACTTAGCTGAGAACCTTGAATAGTGGTTACAAAAGTCTTGGATGCATCGATTACACTTTGGGCAATGGATCCTAAGTAGGTGATGAAAAAAGAAGTCAAAAATGAAGTCTATGTTTTTCACAATAGATGTATATTAGAGTACTGAAAAAATTGAAAATAACTAGAGAATTAGATTATTGAATACACCATGATATTTTAAACATGTTGAATTATTTATGTGGTATAAAAGAGAATATACAATATGTACACAACTACATATACTTTGTATAAAAATACTGCTGTATGTTCTTTGGGTTTTGTTTTCCTGCAAAGTTTCTTAGATTTCTGACTTTTTTTAAAGATGGAATACTGTATTCAAACCCATCAGAGAAATGGACAGGTTGGGTCTCTAACAAAACCTCATGTTTTAAAGCATAGGCCAGTGATTGAATATGAGCATACACACTGCTATGTACAAATTAACTGATCAGACCACAACTTTTCAGTGTTTAAAAGAGAATAAGCTTCCCTGTGAAAGTAGCACCTTTGTGACATTTCAGTGTTAGCATTCTTCATCTTCTTCCTCACCCTCTCCTTCAAAAGAATCCACACCAACCTTCTCATAATCCTCCTCAACGGCAGCCATGTCCTCCTGGGCCTCAGAAAACTCTCCTTCCTCCCTGCCCTCACCCACATACCTGTGAACAAAGGCCCGCTTGGCATATATCAGGTGAAACTTGTGGTCCAGGGGAGCCCAGGCCTCAGCAATAGCTGTGGTGTTACTCCGCATGCACACAGCTCACTATTTTTTGGCCAGGTCTCCACCAGGTACCATAGTGGGAGGCTGGTAATTAATGCCAATTTTGAAGCCAGCAGGGCACCAGTCCACAAATTGCATGGTAAGATTTCTGACTTATTTTAAAGATGTTAATTTACATAGTAATTCAGTGCAACATTTTAAGTTTGTAGCATTTACTTGGTCTTTACTTATGCATTTTTTAATGGAGAAAATGATGTATCAACAAAATTAATGAAAATATTATAAAAAGTGATAGAATAATGGCTGGACCAATGAGTATTCTTAGAAACCAACTAAAAATGTTGTACTGTAGACTAGTGTCATTACATGTCATTCGTCGACAATGGGTACAGAACCTTTCCTAGGCTCAAAGAAGTTAAATAACTGTTTTGGCACCTGTGATGACTGGCAGTTGCAGAAATTCCCTGGTTAGCCTAGAACTTAGGTGTTCTCCTTCTTTTATTTATGTCAAGATAAATCTAAAGCAACACCAGTTAATTTCTTGAAATATTTCTAGGCAATGCAGTCTTCCTGTGAAGATTAATTCTATAGAGCAAGAGAAATACAGAGATAACAGTGACAAATAGAAGGCCGTTGAAAAAGCAAGACCTTTTCTCTTGATAAAGGACACCAAGAATCAAAACAAAACCTTCCATACTGAGTACACAGTATTAACAGTGGGAAGGCTTAGGAGGTAGACAGAGCTAGACTCAAATATGAGCTTCATCCCTTATGGGATGTGAGACTCTGGGAGGGTTACTAAACTTCTTCAAGCCACAGTTTGCTCATTTTAAATGGGACTAATGAGACCTAGTTCAGTGGGTCATTGTGACATCTAAGTGAGATAAAAAATAGATGTAGAAAGCTTTTTTGAAAATTAATTAATGTGTATTGTTTTTCCCCTTCCCCATTTTCCAAGAAGGTCCTTCATGTACCCCTTCCTTGGGAGTAATTTATAAGGAGGAAAGCAGTTGTTTGAAGACAAAGGTTTTTCTTGTGTTTTGTGAAAGCTTAAACTCATTGAGGCCTTAGCCAGTTTGGCTCAATGGTTGGAGTGTCAGCCCTCGGACTGAAGGGTCCTGGGTTCAAATCCAACCAAGGGCATGAAACTTGGTTGCAAGCTCGATCCCCTTCCCCTGTTGGGGTGTGTGCAGGAGGCAACCAATCGATGTGTCTCTCTCACATTGATGTTTCTATCACTCTCTCTCTCTCTCTTTCTTCCACTCTCTCTGCAAAACAGTGGAAAAAATATCCTCAAGTGAGGATGAAAATAAAAAAACACACCTCATCGAGGAGATTGTTTTAGGTGGGGGTGCGGGATGGGGAGAAATAGGAACAGAGAGAAAGTGGACGTTGTTCCCAAATTTATGGGGGATAAAGGATATTCCATAAGAATGGGTGGCTGGGTCTGTCAGGTACAGGTGAGACTGGATGCAAATACTGGGGCTCCCAACCCTGGTAAATACTCCTGTGCCCAAAAGGAGGTGGTATGGTAACTGCATGCTTCTGAGGAACTACTTGCGCTTGAGTAATGAACATCTAAAGTGGGGCTCAAATTGGGGCCCAAAGTGGGGCCCACTGCCCGCAGAGGTCTCTCCATTTATTTTACTCTTCATAAGACCCACTGGACCTTTATGTCACTAAGTTGGTTGAGAGTGTGTCTTTGCTTGTATTCCCTTGAAATCACAGCTTAAGACAAAGGCTTGCTTGCAGGTAATTTATTTGAGAAGTAATCCCAAGGAGCAGGAGTATGGCGCAGGGAACGAGGGGAAGTCGATACAAGGTTGCATTATCAGATTGGTCACCTGCATGGCTGAAATAAAAATTGTCCCCCAAAGGGACCAGAAACAAAGAGGGAGAACGGTTTACTCATCTGTCCCTGCCTCCCATTATTAGGACGTTAACCTCTCTGGTTTGCCCTTGGGGTAAGTGCTGAGCAGGCACTTAGGGGGCTCTCACAGAAAGGAATCAAGAGAAGCCTGGAGACAGGAGGGGAGAGAAACAAGGCACAGGCTTGAGGCGAGGTGCTTTCTGTGCAAAAAGGAAGGAAGCCTGCGGGGATCTCTTTGCGGCAGCCACGGCTGGAATCTGAGTTGAGGCCTAGAGGATATAAAGTGGGGCTCCAGGTGTCTGACACAGGCAAAGAGGCTCAATGATGACTAAGCATAAAAGATGTTTAAAAATTCATTTTCCTACCCTGGCCGGTTTGGCTCAGTGGTTAGAGTGTCAGCTGGTGGACTGAAGGGTTCTGGGTTCGGTTTTGGCCAAGGACACGTACCACAGTTGCAAGTTTGAGGCAACCAATCAATGTGTCTCTCGTATATTGATGTTTCTCCCTCTCACTCTCTGAAAGCAATGGGAAAAAATCCTCAGGTGAGAATTAAAAAATAAACAAGTAATTTTCTGATTAAAAAAGCAATGCATGTATTTTTGGGGTAGAAACAAATTTAATTTGATTAAATGCAAATATAATCTTTCTGATATATCCTTATTTGGGGGGTCTAAGATTTAATGCTGCTATGGTAACATAACAGGTGCTTTAAAAAACCAAGTTAGTTCCCTTTCTCTAACCATACATCAGAACATACAAGCATATGCACAAAACATATACAGTTGGTCCTTGAACAAAACAACACAGGGGGTTGGGGCACTGACCTCCCACCCCACCCCTAGTCGAAAGTCTGAGTATAACTTTTGATTACACTGGGATTGTTCCAGGACACCCCCCAACCCCCAGAGCCCCACCCACTCCACCTCCTCAGATACCAATACCCCAGGATGCTCAAATCCTTTATATAAAATGGCACAGAAAAATGCATACAGTTGGCACTCTACATCCACCAGAGTCCCAGCTGCAGATCAAAAATATTCTTTTCCATCTGGGGTTGGTTGAATCTGCATGCAGATGCCAAATGCAGGGAAACAGATGGCGGACTGTATGTTTATTGAAAAAAATCTGCATATAAGAGGACTGGCACAATGCCCACTCATGTTGTTCGAGGATCAACTGTATACACACATCTTTGTCAAAAGAGAAGAGGAAACGTTATTAGACAATGCTTTGATCCCGTTGTGAATGCAATTTTTACCTGTGTGATGTTAGAATTTGGCTCTGAAACTCCAAAAAACTGGCCTTGGATCTTCTCCATTCATTGTTCTGAGGAGAATCCCTATAGGGAAGGTTGCTTAGCTTCACAAACTTTCATCTGCATACAAATCACTCCAATAGATGCTCAACTACAATCCCAGCTTTGTGTTTCTCCTTAGCACTTATTGTCTTCAAACATACTACATGTATGACTTATTTATGGTGGTTATTGTTTGTGTCCCCAAATAGAACATAAGCTTCATAAAGGCAGGGATTTTTGTCTGTTTGTATCTCTGGTGCCTGGCTCATAATAGGCACTCAGTGAATATTTGTACAATGAGTGAATAAATAAGTAATTCATCAATTTAAATTGCATTTTAAAGCATATTGTGCACTTGCTAGATGGATATCAAGCAATGTGAGAGGTATTTTGTGGAATAAAAGGATAATATAACACTGAGCAAAAAGAAAAAAATAAACACCTGGCCCCCCCTTCAGGAGCTGACAGGCTAATGGGGAAGACAGACATATATAAATAAATGTAATAAAGGCAGGCTAATCAAAAGCATGGTAGAGATCCAGCCAAGTACAGGAGGAGCCCAAGGAATCAAGTTGCTATTCTGACCTGGGGCGGTATGGGAAGGCTAAATAGAGGAGGCAGCACTTGAAGGGTGGTAGAATTTTCACCTGTGGGGAAGAGGAAGTAATTCCAGGTGAAAGGAACAAACGGAGCAGGAGCCTGGAGTCAGAAAAATATTCTCAATTTTATTCAAGGGATAATAATTTTTTTATTGTAACTGAAGCATGGGAGTAGGGTAGGGTGACCAATAAGTTAGAAAAGGTTAACTGGGGCCTGATGGTATGGAAACACGAAGTCAGTCTTTCATATTATGATCCTTAGTGTAGCCAAATATAAAAAACACATTTGTCCACACCCTACTGAACTATGCATGTGTATCTGCAAGGCTCCACCGGAGGTCCTGATGGGGAGCTGGAGTTAAGAACCGCTACCTGAAAAGATGATTTGGGAGGCAGCTGAGAAGTGAGATGACTAAAAGGAGGCTGAGGCTGGAGGCAAAGAATCCAGGTAGGAAACTTGCAAAACCCAGGGAAGGTTTGTGGGGAAAGAGAGCATAAAACCAGTTTAAAGTAGTGAGGAGATGTTGGCGGAATTCTTGTGCGCTGCATGTGGAGGATGACTCAGTATCCACGGGCTAGAAACAATCCTTCCTCTTGCCTCCCTGGTTCCATGCATTTCTCTTTCTACTATTGGGACCGCGTAATGCAGCATCAAACAGGTCTTGGGAGGTAGGATGACAGTAACTAAGGAGAAATAATATAGAATAAAAGGACTTACCCTGCTGCCTGACCTTGGCTAAGTCTTCAAACTCTCTAAGCCTTAGTTTCCTCATCTGAAAAATGGGAAAAAGAAAATACATATATTGAGAGGACTGAACATGAAAGTACTTGAAGCATTTAGTTAAGTACCTGGCTGAGTGAGACAGTCAAGATAGGTTATGTTATGACACAGTAATGAGTAATTCCCAAGTATCTATGGTTTTAAATGAGATTTCTTTTTCAATCATACTACACGTGTCCATGGAAAGTCAGCAGGGGAGCTCTGCCCACTGTAATTACCCAGACACCCAGGCTGACAAAGTAGCTACTGTCTTGAATGTTATTGCTCCCTATGTCAACGGGAAAGAGACTTCTGGGTGGTCTTATATTTACAATTAAATTCTTGACCGAGAAGAGATACATGTCACTCCCACTGACAACTCATTGGCCTGCAACTATCATATGACTCCATTTACTACAGGGGGCTGCAAAGTACGATCCTGCCATATGCCCAGGAGAGCCTGAAAAATTGGGTAAATCATTATTATTGCTAAAATCTGCAGTGTTAATTGTCTCCTTCCCATCCCCCCAGCCCCCTCCTTGTGCCCCATTTCAGAAGGCTGCAGTCCAATAGCCACCCCTCACCTGACTGGCAACAGGGTCCTCACAATGCCCTGTAGTGTGGTACCTGGAGCTACTTCTCTGACCCTCTGAAGGAACTTAACTCTGGGCATTCTGGAGCAGAATTTACCCAGCAGAGCTATATAATAGCATTTATTGTCCACTTTGTCCCACTTCGTGGGCCCCATAAAAGCAATCAGCCCTTATGCTCAAGATCACCCTTTCAGGAGTACCATGAAATCCATTCTTTCTTCTTGGCAGGAGTATCCAAATTTCAAGTACTTAAAGAACCTGAATACAAAACTCAACACTTTTCACTGTTCAGACTGTTTTTATTCCATAGAAACTCCTCTTCTGTCTCTCATACCCTCTCTCTTCTTAAAATAAATATTATGTGTATAAATACTCATAGACATTAAGCAAAAACCATTATGTAATTTCTGAAGGAATATCTGCAAACTCAATTACAATAAAGATCCTTAAATTACAAGAATAATAGAGAGGACTTGTTTTTGAAGGAACAGTAATTTCATGTTCCTAATCTATTATGGCTTCTCAACTGGAGTCCATGGACATTTGGCTACAACACTATTTTCGTGTAACTGGTTTCTTTTGTAATTCTATGTATTGTATTTTCTGCACTTAAAAACATTAATCTGAGAAGGCATCTCAAACTTCACCAGGCTGCTAAAGAGTTACTTGGCGCATTAAGAACAGTTCTGTGAGGAAACATCTCCGTGTTGCCACAGGGTGGTGCTATTGCTCTAAGGGTAGGGATGAAGAAGTCGTGCTCCTCGAACAAGAATATGAATTACCTTAGAGAAGCTTGAGGGACAAAGGGGTGATGTGGCTACAGATAGTGACAGTAATCTTACTTTCAAAAGGAAGTTTGGCCCAGGCCGGGGGGACTCGGTGGTTAGAACATCTGCCGGTGCATGGAGGGTCCTGGGTTCGATTTTGGACACATACCTGGGTTGCAGATTCCCCACCAATTGCTGTGCATCTCTCACATCAATGTCTCTCTGTCTCTCTCTCCTCTGCCTCTCCCCTCCCCCTTCCCTTCCACCCCCCCCCTCCCTGCCACTTTCTCTAAAAAAATCAATGGAAAAAATATCCTCAGGTGAGGATTAAAAGAGAGAGAGACAGTTTCAGTTTCTATCGGATAAAATGCAAATCCATTATTATCTAGTATATAAAATGCTAACAGTTTTTAGTTTACTGATTAGTTGCTCTGTTTTATGTGGGGATTCAAAAGTTATGTCACTGCTACTGCTGTATTTCCAGAATGCCCCTCTAGCGTTTTATGACTTATAAAACTGTCACATCCCTTTAACCCATATTTCTCAGCCCAACTTGTAGATATATTGGGCATGTGACGTGGTCCTGATTGCTGCCATGTAAGCTCTTTAAAAAGTCCCCAGAAAGGTAGGGGTAGAGGCAGTCCAGCGGCAACATCCTAAACACATTAAGCTTTTCCTTTTGAACTGCTACAGTTTGTGTACCCTCTGTATTTATGCTGATAATACATAAATCCTCCACTTAACAAGGAATGGGATCTGACTCAGAGGCCACCCAGGTGGAGGCATAGAAGCTTTCCTCTTCATATTGGCTAATGATTTATTCAACCAGTCATATTTTCTCTCTGCATACGAGAATATGAGACATAGAGAGAGGGACACAGATAGTAGAGAAACACAGACACAGACAATAACGGAGAGAAAACTGTAAAAGTAAAAGCCATGAAGTAGTGAAATCACGAGTAAGCAAAAGCTGTAAGTTGTAAACTATGAGTGAATGAGTTGTCACATCCTGATAATGACCATTTCTCTACAAAACCTGAGATTACTTAGTTTCCTGTTTCTTATTGTGGCTTTTACAGTCACTTGAGATAATCTGAGTGGGCCTAGGCACCTTGCAACTCGTAAAGCTAACTAGTCTAGTTATTCCTCAAACCTGTTTCCTCATTTCCTCGCCCACTGCCCTATTGAGATCAGGCTTTCCACCTCGCTGGCACAGATGACGAGCGTAACAGCCACAGCTTCCCAGCCTTCACTCCCCGCACTAACCTTTCTGCAGCGCGCTCTGCGTCACTCTCTGGGTGCTCATGAATAATGCATGTCAGCATTGGCATGTCGAATGACAGTGCTTCATGGGGTTGGCTCTAGAATGGTTTCACGCTGGTTGTGCATATGACCCAGACATGGAGAGTCAGAGGTGCCTTTTCATGCTCTTCAAGGAGGGAACTGTACCCATGAAGGCCGGAGGTCATTTCACTCACTCTTTTCGCTTCCATCAAGTATATGCTGAAAGTGTCTCCACTTTCTCCTGACCTTAGAAAGCTTGGCAGCCTCCTCCTTTCAGACACACCCTCATTCTTCAGATTCAAGAAATCACCACGTTCTCTTAATTCTACCTTTTAAATATTTTTTAAAATCTAAGCTCTTCTCTCTACCCCATTGAATTACCTTAATCTGATACATCTCACTCAGGTAAGTATCTTGCAGGTCTTCCCCACCTACTCCGATATCCCCCAAATTCATTCTCCACTTTGTATTTATCCATGGGTGACTATTTAAATAAAGTATAGTAATTATGATATGCCCATACACTGTAATACTGAGTAGCTTTTAGAAAGAATGAAGATTTGTACCTGCTGAATTGAAATAGTCTAGAAGAATATCTCATTTAATAAAAGACGCAAAGTTCCTGAGTTATATAACTTTTTACATTAAACCAGGGATATGACCTGTTTCTCTGAGTTCTGTGAGCCTCTCCGGCCAGCTGATTGAATTCAAGGAGCGGGTCTTGAGAACTTCTGCTTTGTAGCCAGTTACTTAGAAGTACAGGTGACAGTCTGGGCTTGAGACTGGCCTCTGAACGGGGGGTGGGGTGCTGTGCAGTCTCCTGGGACTGAGCCATCAACCTGCTGTGTCTGGAGGCATCGCTGGGTGCACAGTGTGAGAACTGAGTTGGATTCTTGGACAAGCAGCTGGTGTTCTAAGGATTGCTTGGTTTGAAGTATGGGGAACCCCTGCCCCCGGAAACAATTTACATCCTATGTAAAAAAATTTTTCCATGAGTACTTTGTAGAACCTTTTTAACCTGCTCAATCTCTGAAACACCTGTAATTTTTCCTTTTTCATGCTAGATTTTATTTGCTCAAGATCTAGTGCTTTTGAATAAAGTTGCCATTAGTTTAACGATATATTTTTAGCTTTCTAAACCTATTTGCAAACCACTTTAATTGAGATATCATTTAAAGTTTACCTGTTAAAGTATAAAATTCAATTATATTTAGTATAGTTACAGAATTATATCACTATCCTTATATTCTAACTTTAGAACATTTTTTTATCACCCCCAAAAGAAAAGTTATTTTTACTGGCGGTTACCCTGCATTCCAGTCCACCCACTTTCTGTGAGTCAGAGATTTTACTAGTTGACTCTACAGAGTGGCTTTACTGTGCATTTCATGTAGGTGATATGATACTATGTGTGGTCTTTGCGAAGACTGGTAATGTCCTCAAGGTTCATTGGTTTTGTGCCATGAATTAGCACTTCACTTTTCTTATTCATTGCACGAATAGCCCACATTTTGTGTATCCAAGTCACCTGATTTACTTTTAAGTTGTTTCCATGCTTCTGTGAGTGTCTGCGCATTAGTTTTTGTGTTGATAGTTGTTTTCACTCCTCTTGGGATATGTAGACGCCTAGGCGTGGAATTGCTGCATTGTGTGGTAACCAGGTTCATCATTTTGAGGAACAGCCAGATGTCTTCCCACTTTACTTCCCATCAGCCATGTGTGAGGGTTCCCACTTCCTCACATCCTTGCCGCCATTTGTCTGTGTGTCTTCACAGTCATGCTAGTTGTGTGATCAGCTACCTGCTATAGTTTTGATTTGCATTTTCCTGACGACTAGCATCTAGCATCTTTCATGTGCTAATTGGTCGTTTGAATTCTCCTTCTGAGAAACATCTACTCACATTCTGTGTCCATTATTTAATTGTATTATTTGTCTTTATATTAGTCTTTTATTTTTACTGTTGTCATATGAGCTTTTCCAAATATATTTAGAATATAAGTGTCTTCTCAAGTGTGTGATTAGCAAATCCAGTTGCAAGTCCAGTTGAAGTAGTGTTATTTTTGTTGTAGTTGATGTAATTGGGATTTTTTTTCCCTGTAGATTTTAAGAATGTATTTTTTTGTTTAAAAAAATTTTTTTTTTCTTTTTTTTTTCTCATAATGGTTTGCTCTATACTTCTTGGGTATGGTGTCATCCATATTGCTAGAAAGGTATTGAGGTGTTTTTTTCTCTCTCTTACAGTTGCCTTTGGCTCTATCACCATCAGATCTTTCAGCGATTCTTTGTGGGGCTATTTTGTTGAATTCTGGGCTTTTGGTTATTGATTTGGGAGGCCTTGTAGATTTTTGGTAGATTTCTCAGGAGACATGCACTCCTCTTTGCCAACAGGTGTGTCTATGCCCACTGTGTTCACCTCATCCTGGATGGAGTTGTCTCTTCCTCTGTGGGATATGAGGTGACTAGACCAGGCTCTTTGATGCTGTTGACTTCCAAAGCGAGCATTGGTCAGATGAAGCCACAGTGGAAATTCAACTGTTCACAACATCCTGACATTCTGGTTCCAGGTCTTGAAGTTCACAAGGAAATAACTTTTGAGCAAGCCAAGTATCCATTTCCATGTTATCTGAATGACACTATTTCATTTTTTAGTCTTTAGCCTTGAGAAGAATCTGCTCTATCTCATTACAAATCATTGTTTTTGAAAAAATACGAAGTATTGAACAGAATTTATGGTATTATCCTTTCTGGCAAATTTATAAAATATATGAAATGTTGTCATATGCATATGTACATTATTTTTATTATTTTCCTAAGGATTCCAGAAAAAACAGTTATCTATCAGGAGAAGTACTGAGGGTTGAGAGTGGTAAAAGGAGGGAGCGTGGAGTCTTTCTTTATTAACTTTCTATTAATGAAATTTTCAAACATATATATAAGTAGGGAGAATAGATAACCAACGGGCAGCTTCAGTAATGATCAATTCATGGTCAGTCTTGTTTTGTCTATATTCCTAACCACTCTACTTCTATCCTCACTGGATTATTCTAAAACAAATTTCAGACACTATATTTTTTCATTGGTAGGTACTTCAGGATGTATCTCTAAGACAGCGCTGCCCAACAGAACTGCCTGCCGTGATGGAAATAGTCTATATATGTACTGTCCAATACAGTAGCCACTAGCCATATGTGGCTATTGAGCACTTGAAATGTGGCTGATGTGACTGAGAAACTAAACTTTTTAATTTTAATTTTAATGATCTTAAATCTAAATTTAAACAGCACATGTGGCTAGTGGCTACCCTAGCACAGCTCTTGGATATAAGGACCCATCACATCTAAAAAAAAATAATATATTCTCTTAATATAATCAAATTTTCTATACCAGGGCTCAAGTTTCTCCAGATCCATCATAAATATCATTTTACAGTTAATTTGTTTGAATCTAAATGCAAATACTTTATAGTTGGGTTGATATATCTCTTAAATTTTCTTTAACAATTTGGTGATGATGTACTAATTTTTCACTTTATATCAATCTATATAGTTAGAAGTTGTAAAACATTTAAACCAGGAATATATCACTTTTACCATTAGTATATCTTTGGGGCTTGTCTGGGTGGTGGGGCTGTATACCAATACTTGTTGGCATTAAAGAAAGCTAACTTTTTTTTTAAGTATACATCTTTTCATATACTTTCTCTGCTTAATACCTTTCAAATTGTTTCTCTCAGCCTCTAAGAAAACATCCAATCTCTTCCACGAGACTTCCAAGATTCTTAGAAGGTTTTCAAGAAGATTGTGATTCCTCTCAACCTCTCTTTTCCCAACGCTTATCTTTTCCAAACCTCCCACTGCAATCATATGATTCCCTTTCCGTGTCCAGAGCAGGCCATAGTCTTTCTCTCCAGTGAGTCTTCGCATAGGCTCTTCCCCTCCCTGGCACCTTCTCCTTTCTCTTTTACCTGTATCTTCTGCTCATCGATTAGCTCCAGATTAGGAGCCCCTTCCTCTACAGAGCCTCCCCTGATCCAAGATTCAGTTACATCCCCAAAGCACCTGTGCTTGCGCCTGCCTATCAGTCTTTAGCACATGGGAGTTTATTGCCTGTGCATGTATAGTTCTCCGTAAGCCCGTTCGGCATAAGGATTATGTCTTATAAATTTTTTGTAACTGTGATTGCTATTAGAAATGCCTGACACATGATAGGTGCTTATTAAATATTAATTGAGTGAATGAGTTATATATAGCATTTTACTCAAGGTCACAACTCAACAATTTTTGTTAGAGTTAGTATTGCCAAATGCTCAGTTTTGAACCATTAAGTTTTACATAATTTTCTTATTTTTTCCCTATTTGTTGTTTATTTTCTTTTCTCCCCTGCTAGAATGTAAGCTCCACAAGGGCAGAGATCTTTATCTGTTTTGTTCACTATTGATATAAAACTTTACAGAAGAGAGCTGGGACATAGTAGGCACTCAGTAAGTATATGTTGAATAAATTAAACTTCCTTCTCCAGAAATAATATGTAGTAATGTTTTCTTATCAATGTTACTGAAGAATAATGTACATAGAGCAAAATGTACCTATTCTGAGTATACAGTTCCATGAGTTTGGACAAATGATCATACCCACATAACCACCACCATACCCAAGACAGGGAACAATTACAATACCTCCAAACTCCCCTTGGGCTCCTGTCCGTCAGCAGGCCCGGCCCGCCCAGCGCGGCTGCACTGTCAGGACGGGCTCGATTTGCCTGCTCCAGAGTTTCACATGAACGGGATCATGCTGTATGCGCTCTTTGGAGCCTGGTTTCTTATGCTCTGCATAATCTTTTAGAGAGAACGATTTGTGGTAAGTTTCTTGTTTAGGTAAGTTTTGTTTTCCCCATGTCATGATGTGACCTGTGAGTATTTCTGCCTACACTTTCGGCCTGCACTGGATGTCCCTGTGCCCGAACCAGATGGCGGAGGACTCACCACAGAACCCTGAGCCCACGTCCCGGTGTCCTCCAGCAGTGGGATGACATGGCTGAGAGAGATGCTGACTATGTTTCTTTTTCATAAATGGTAAACTGTGGCAGTGTTGTTCCTTGGCAAGTTTTCTTTATTCTTATAGCACCTTTTTAAGAAAAGGCATTTGATTGCTTTCGATTTAGGAGCACATTTTCTAAAAATATATAAATTTCCATGAGAATACCACACTGAGGACTGATAGAATAGAAGCTAGATATATGGGTCCTGGAACCAGACTGCAGGGTTGAAATCCTGGCTGTGCCACTAACTAGCTGTGTGACTCTGGGAAGTTAATTAGTCTGTAAAATAAAGATGCTTCTAGAGTCATTGTGAGGATTAAATATTTTATACTGTGCTAAGTACTTAGACTAGTGCCTGACATGTGGTAACCTCTCAGTAAGTTTTTGTTGATGCTGTTGTTTACATTGTTGAAGGAATATTTTACCAGTTTTTGCAGAGTACACATTTACCCTCAAAGACCTGAACATGTACAAGGAGCCCTCAAAACTCTCTGGCAGAGTAATTTCCTTTTGAGGCTTCACTTTGCTATGTTCTGAGTGTTTTGATTGATCAATTTTTGAGAAATCTCCATATTTTTAATATACAATTCAAATCCTGATCATGTCCCTCTGGGGAAAAAGGTTTCTCCCAAACCTTATAGTAAAGTGGCTACTCTCTATATTTACTTCCTTTGAAGGAACAATAGCCCTTAATAAATGGGTATATATTTTTCAACAAATGAGGGTCTAATTTCTATGCAGAAAGATGATGACTGATAAATTGAATGTTATATCAGTCAGAGGTAAGTTTTAAGAAATATAATTTTAAGTTTTAAATCACTTATTTGAAAGCAAAAGAGATTTCTGAAAAACAAAAGTGGAAAACACTAATGTCTAAGATGAGATGAGTGTGGGCTATTAAGCTACTGCCCCTTAGCTTCAAACTCACCCTTCTCTCTTCACCTTTATGATGCTGGGGCCAGGATTCTGCAAACCCCACTACTCTTTTGCCAGCTGGACCCTGCTAGGCCCTGTCAATAGGTAGTACTGAACAGAGCCTGGAAGGCTGGAGGAAGCAGAAGGGGCTGGCTCCTTATTTGTTTCCCATTCCTCTCCCATCACCCTAGCAAAAGATCTTCACCTTGAGTACAGTGTCCTACCTTAGCCACAGTTGATTCTAATTTGCAATTTCCCCAACACTCCTAGAACCAGCTCCATTGCACCTCTCCAGAGACAGCAGCCCCCACTAGCTTATGCCCCTTCCTCAGAGGCCTCAGTCCAGCTCTGTGGTCCCTCCTCCAAACACTTCTAGCCCCATTAACTGCTGAGCAGCACTTCCTCAGAAGTCTGAATCTCAGTCCTTAAAGACTTCTTCAAGTTTATAAGATTTAATTTCCAAACTCTCCTCTATTTTCCCAGCCCTAGCAGTCATGGCTGCCTCCCTCCCTCCCTCCCTCCCTCCCTTCCTTCTTCCCTTCCTCTCTCTCTTTCTCTCTCTCCCTCCCTCTCTTCTTTCTTTCTTCTTTCTTTCTTGCTTTCTTGTTTTGCTTTGCTTTGCTTTTTTGTTAATCTTCACCTAAGGATACTTTTCCCATTGATTTTTTTAGAGAGAGTGGAAGGGATGAAGGGAGAGAGGGAGAGAAAAACATCGATGTGAGGGAGACAAATCGATTGGTTGCCTCCCGTATGTGGGCATCGAACCTGCATCCCAGGTACATGCCCTTGACTAGGAATCAAACCCTTGACCCTTCGGTTGCTGGGCAGACACTTTAACCACTGAGCCACACCGGCCAGGGCCGTAGCAGCTTTCTTCCATTTCCACAGTACCTTCAGCATTCCCTGTTTGCTTCATCAGTTCTCCAATACCTGCAAACAATTCTGTTATTAAATATGTGACAAGATGTCATTTAAGTCATCATCAGTAAACTTCCCAGACCATTTGTGTACTTATTTATTATCTGTCTCTCTGCTTATCTATTTCTCTCTCTACTTAGCTAGTTGGTACATTTTTATCAAGAATCAACATGTTTTGTGCAGGCTGCTTGGCAGTCTGACGTGGTGTAAACAATTCTCTACATGGTGTGGTCCAAAATATACCTTCTGGCCCCAGCATATCTCCTTCATGAGCCTGTTGCCTACTAAAATTTCCACCATCAGGGGAATCATTCTCTTAGGATGAGTTTTTCATTTCTGGAGACCCTCTTAAAATGCAGATGCTTCTCAGAGGGTAGAGTAAGTGTGGTGTTGTTTATATAATTTCACATGAATTAGTAGATCCCACTGGAACACAGAGCACTGTAGGTCTCCGTAACTGGCCTAGGAGCCCTTCAACTCCATATCCTCCTATATCCTCAGGACCTTCTTGGCGACATGGGCACATTATGTCCTCAGTGAGTATGTGTTAAATGCATGGGGCAGCTGAGGTGGGGCGGACTTGGTGTGGGACAGGGGGCAACGTCTGAGTGTGTTGTCCTCACAGCCAGGTGGTAGACTGAGATAAATGGCTGTCTGAAAATGGGAAAGGAGCAGAAAAGTGATGTGAAAAGAATGTTGATAGCAAACTTTGATTACTTCCAAAGTCTTGGCTCAGGCTGGCCCCCTGAGGCAGAGCTCATGCTGAAGAGAAAGTAAAATGCAACAATCAATCTTTTCTGGGAATTGGGATAAGAAACTATTGCTTAACCAGTGATATTAACACTTCTCTTTTTCTATTCAATCATTATTGGCGCAAAATTAGTCATAAGATCAGGTTTACGGAGAACCAATGACCCAGGCAAAGTCAAGATGTGAAACAAGTCATAGACTGAGAAATTGCATTTTCTCTGCAACCCTTTTTTCCCTTAGGTGAGATCAGTTTTCCTTAAGCAGCTGTGGGGATTGGCAACTGACAAAGACTTACGCACTTAGCCCTTGTTATCTCCATCTCCACTTCATTCTCATTTACAAGGTTTCTAGCTCTGATACCTCTTTTTTCCTCTTTAAAAATGGGCAGAGAAATGGTTATGTTACTATCTATGTCAAAATCTATATTTAATGCTTTTTTCTCAGAGCTGTCTTTACAGAGGGCTTCTTTGCATGTTAAGCAGCAATGTAGAAGTCTCAAAAACCCAAATGAAAAGATGGCTCAGAAAGAATGACATCAGCATCCTCGTGGAATAAGACACCCCTTGCTTTTGTTCCCCGCACCCCCAACAATAATAATTTGTCATTTATCTGCAGACAAAAGCGCCTTTGTGGGAGCTGTGGGACCCTGCACAATACACCAAGAGGCCCAGGGGAATTCTCACCCACTCATGAGTTGGGTGACAGGCATACAAACCTTAGTTCTAGTTGTGGACTTGGCAGTAGTAGCCTTTTAAACCAGCTCTAGCCCCTCCTCTTGGCTGCAGTCTGGGTTGCCCTTGGAAAACAACCTCTTAGACAATTATCTACGGATGACAGAGCCTTTGTGGAAGTCCAGGTTTCTAGAGGGGGAATTCCAGCACACTGCTGGAGCAAAAACAAATCCGAGTTTAATCTCTGGAGTGGATACATCTCCCCTCCCCCAGGTGGCACAGCTCAAGGCCAAGAAAAATGTTTCTCAGCCTGTTGTTTATGCTGTTTGGGAAAAGAGAGAACAATATACACACTTAGTTGTGAAGGTCACATAATATTAGTTTGAAATAAAACTTAGCAGTTCCCATCTCATCTCTCCCCACCCTTGATTCTTGCTCCACAAAGACAACCACTTTTAATTGTTTTAATGCAATTTTTAGGGTTTATTTCCATGTAGAATATACTTTTTCTTCTTGATACATAAATTTCTGACATTATTCATAGACTTCCTTGTATGGTACTGGAGAGAATAGTGTCCCCCAAAATTCATGTCCACTTTGAATTTCAGAATGAGACTTCATTTGAAATTAGGACCTTTGCAGATGCAATTAGTTAATGATCTTGAGATGAAATCACTTTGGGTTTAAGGTGGTCCCTAGATCCAGTGATTGGCATCCTTACCAGAGGAGGAGAGGATACATAGAGACACACAGAGAAGAAGGTCATTTGAAAATGGAGGCAGAGACTGGAGCTGTGCTACCACCAGCCAAGGAATTCCTGGGGCCAACAGAGGTAAGAAAGGATTCTTTGCTAGAGGCTTTCAAGGGAGTATGGCCCTCCTAAGACCTTGATTTCAGACTTCTAGCTTCCAGGACTGTGAGAAAATAAATTACTGTTGTTTTAAGCTACCCGGTTTGTGGTAATTTGATAAAGCAACCTTTAGAAACTAAAACACTGAGAGAGGGTTTGGCTTATCTGCACCCCCATCATCTCAGCTCATTTCCTTCATTCCTACGCCTACTCTTCTAATCTCAGAAGTTTTATTAAGATTTTTGGTTGAGTCAATATTTACATTATTATATCCAGATACATACTGTTTCCTGCTAATAAAAATAATAAGGATACTATGCTTTTATTTCCTTTGTTGATAGTGACCTCTCCATAATTAATCATTCATTACCTTTTCTTTTTTTTCGCTTAATTTTCTGTGTATTTGTTATAATTCTTCCACACTCTAGTCTACAACAAGCTCTCAGCAGTCTCCCACACTGTCAAACGCACCGCTTTACCGGTGGTGTTTTGCATGGCTTTGGGCCTGCTTGTGTTCCTGAGCTCCGTCCTCCGGCTCTGACCCGGACCGGTGCTGTCTGGGACACTCCACGGCTGCCACCCAGCCCAGCTTTGCCTTTATCCCAGGCACCTCCATTGTCTCTCTGTTGTGTTGGGGTCCAGTTTCCTGGATCCTGTGTCTTCCACTTTTTTGGCTATACTCTCATTTGGGTGACGCATATTCTCCATGGCTTCCTTAGAAGGATATTCAGAGGTAAATTTATTGATACCACGCGCATCTAAAACTGTACTGATTCCACCATTGTACCTGGTGGTTGGCATGGCTAGGATGGAAACAGTTTTCCCTCAGAATTTGTAAGGTGTTTCCCAACGCATTCTACGGCTAGGAATGCTGCTGGGAAGTTAGATGCCTTTTTAATTTCTGCTCCATTTCATTTCTTTGCCCACCCCCACCGCCAAAGCATTTAGAGTTTCCTATTTATCTGCGATAAGAAGCACCATTATAACACAGCTCTTATAACACAGGTTCTTCATTATCTTCTCCTTTCAGTCTGGAAACTCATATTCCTCACTTCTGGGAAATATTCTCACGTTTTGATAATTTACATGCTTTCTTCTGAGTTTGTGAAAGTCCTGTTAGTCGAATATTGGACTTTCTGGGTCAATGCTTTATTTTTCTTTACTTTTATCCTTCAATTTATAAAATAAACTTTTTATTTTAGGATAGCTTTAGGTTTCCGGAAGAGCTGTGAAGATAGTACAGATTTCCCCGTATCCAGCTTTCCTGATTATTAACATCTCATTAGTATGGTACATTTGTTACAATGAACCAATATCGATCAATTAGTATTAAGTAAAGTCCATACTTTATTCAGACTTTCTTAGTTTTTACCTAATGTACTTTTTCTGTTCCATGATCTCATCTAGGATATGACATAACTTTTATTTTTTTTGGTTAATCCTCACCTGAGGATATTTTTTCCATTGATTTTTAGAGAGGGGGGGGGAGAAAGGGAGGGTGGGAGGAAAAGAGAGAGAGAGAGAGAGAGAGAGAGAGAGAGAGAGAGAGAGAGATCTATGTGAGAGAGACACATTGATTGGTTGCCTCCTGCATGTGCCCCAACCGGGGCGGGGGATCAAACCTACAGCCCAGGTATGTGCCCTGAAAATTGAACCTGTGACCCTTTGGTGGGTGGGCTCACACTCTAACCACTGAGCCACACAGGCCAGGGTGGTACCATGTTACATTTAATCATCACACCTCCGTAGGCTCTTCTTGGCCTGACAGTTTCTCAGATTTTCCATGTTTTAGATAGCCTGGACATCAAAGGAGAGGTACTTGTCAGGTATTTTGTAGAATATTTGTCTATTGAGATTTGTGTGATTTCCCCCTCATGATCAGATTTGGGTTATGGGTTTTGGCGAGGAAGACCATGTAGTAGAGTGTCATTCTCATCACATCCTATCAAGGGTACATGCCATCAACATAACTTACGACTGTTGATATCAGCTTTGGTCATCTGGCCGAAGTAGTGTTTGTCAGGTTTCTCCACTGTAAAGTTACTCTTTTTCCCCTTTCCATACTGTACTCTTCAAAAGGAAGTCACTGTGCACGGGCCGCTTTGAAGGAGTGGGGAGTTATGTTCTACCTCCTGAGTGCAGTGTCTACAGAAATTATTTATAATTCTTCTGCAAAAGAGATTTGTCTGTTCTCATTTATTTATTTATATCAGTATGGACTCATTGATAGTATTTATTTTATAGTTTTCCTTATAATTCAATACTTATTTATTTTGTTGCTCAAATTGTTCTTTGTCCATCAGGAGTTCTTCAGTTGGCTCCTATGTCCCATTATTGTATTTTGTTTTCTTTTGTTTTAGCACTTTCTTACTTTCTGGCACTACAAGATGCTCCAGGCTCATCTTATGTATTTCCTGTCCCAGTTCTAAAATTAGCCATTTCTCCAAGGAGTCCTGGCTCCTTTTATGGTATTAGACACCAAGATCTGGTTGCTAGATGTGGTCACTGTCACTGGTGTGTCATGGCTTCTAAGTCCCCATAGCTGACAGAGCAAGGAAATATATGTATGTATACCAATCCATGTATATAAACACATCTATAAATATTTCTATACCTAACCATCTCTATCAATATTAAGCTAAACATTAGTTCACACAAATGTCTAAAAGGAATCCATTACCACACAGATCATTTTATCTTCCTCCCTGTGCTCGCCTGTAAATTCCTACTCCAACAGTGAGAAATCTGGCTCCCACCACCTGTTTCCCAATTTACTTAATTGTTTAAATCCAGGATAAATATAGAGCAGTAGCAGAATTGTTAATCCGTAGCCTCATGGGAAACAACTTATCAACCAGAGTACAGTGCTTATGTAGATTTTTTTCTGCCTCTAGTCTTATAGACTCCACTTACTTCCAAAGTTATGTAGTTTAGCACCTTTCCCCTCATGTCCTTAGGTGAGGATGTTTCATATACTCGTAATGCAGCTAGGTTCTTTTATCACAGCATAAATGGCTTGCTGAGATCCCCCAACCCCCTGAATAAGTTTTTAAAATTTGCTTACATTAAGGTTTTCTCTTTGCCCCGTAAGATTCTATGGGTCTTGACAATTATATAACATTGTGTATCCAACATTGCAGTGTCATACAGAATAGTTTCACCACTCAACATAATTCTCTGTGCTTCACCTATTCAGTTCACCCCCACCCTTAGATCAGGGTAACCATTTAACTGTTTACTATCTCTATAGTTTTGCCTTTTTCAGAATATCATGTAAATGGAATGGTACAGTTTAAACCTTTTGGGGATTTATTTTATATTTTACTTTATTTAGCAAAATGCATTTTTAAGATTCATCCATTTCTTTGCAAGGCTTTGTAACTCATCTTTTTAATTGCTGAATTGATGTATCACAGTTTGTTTGCCCATTCATCTAGTAAGGACATCTTGGTTGCTCCAGTTTTCAGTGGTTATGAATAAAGCTGTTTTAAGCTTTATTTAACATAAATTTAATTTATTTAACATAAATTTTCAGTTCAGCTTGGGTAAATATCAGGGAGCACGATAGCTTGAATGCATTGCAAGAATATGTCTAGCTTTGTGAGAAATGGCCAAATTATCTTCCAAAGTGGCTGTATCATTTTGCATTCCCACCAGCAATAAATGAGATCCTGTTGCTCTGCATCCCCACTAGTATTTGATGCTGTCAATGTATTGGCTATTAGCTAATCCAACAGGAATGAGTGGTATCTCATTATTGTTGTAATTTGCATCTCTTTAAAGACAAATATGTTGAGCATCTGTTCACATGCTTATGTGTCATCTACATATCTTCATTGATGAGGTGTTAATTCAGATCTTTTGCAATTTTAAATTGAGTTGTTTGCTTGTTGTGAGTTTTAAGAGTTCTTTGTACATTTTGGATACAAGCCCTTTATCACATTTATGGTTTACAAATATTTTCTCCCAGATTTATTCTCTCAGCAGTGACTTTTGCAGAGCAGAAGTTTTTAATTTTAAGAAATTTTAGGTAATTAATTTTTTTCTTTCATGTATTATACTTTTGATGTTGTATCTAAAGACTCATCAGAAAACCCAAGGTCACATAAATTTTCTCCTATGTTTTCTTCCAGGAGTTTTACAGTATTGCATTTTGCATTTAGGCTTAAGATCTGTTTCGAGTTCATTTTTGTGTAAGGTAGGAGGTCTGTGTCTGTTCATTTTTTGGCAAATGGATTTCCAATTGGTCAGCATCATCTAAACTATCTTTTCTCCATTGGATGCCTTTGCACTTTTGTAAAAACTCATTTGACTATATTTGTGTGGATTATTTCTGGACTATTTGTCCCATTAATTTATGTATCTATTGTTTTGTCAATACTATGCTGTATCACTGTAGCTTTATAATAAGTCTTGATTTTAGGTAGTATGAATCCTCCAACCCGTTTCTTCATCAATATTGTATTGGCTATTCTAGGACTTTTGCCTTTCTATATAAACTTAAAAATCTGTTTGTTGATATATACAAAACTGCTTGCTGGATCTTGATGGGATTGTGTTGAATCTACAGATTAAGCTGGGAAGTATTGACATTTTAGCAATATTGAGCCTTCCTATCCATGAATACAGAATAACTCTTCATTTATTTATATATTATTGATTTCTTTAATGTTTTGTAATTTTGTAATTTTTTATTAGAAATTCTAATTTTTTATTAGAATATTGAATTTTAATATTTATTTAAGGTATATAGGAAAGCAATTAACTTTTTTATATAATTGGCCTTGTGCTTTGTGACCTTGCTTTTTAGTTCCAGAAGCTTTGGGGTTTTTTTGTAGATTTCAGGTTTTCTACATAGACAACCCTGTCATCTAGGCACCAAGGAGCTTTAGATCTTCCTCTTCAATTTGTGTACTTTAAAAATCCTTTTCTTTTATTATTATACTACCTAAGACTGCCAATATGATGTTGAATAAGAGTGGTAATAGAGGATATCCTTGCCCAATCTTAAGGTTAAAGTATCTATTCGTTCTCTTATTATTAAGTATGAGAGTAGCTATAGGTTTTTTTGTAGATGTTCTTAGCTAAGTTGAGGAAATTCCCTGCAATTTCTAGTTTACTAAGAGTTTTTATGACAAATGGGTGCTGAGTTTTGCCAAATAGTTTTTTTGCATCAATTGATATGATCATATATTTTTCTTCTTTAGTCTGTCAATATGGTAAATTATATTGACTAATTTTAAAAATATTGAACCAGTTTTCATACATGAGATAAATTCCACTTGGTTTTGGTGTATAATTCTTTCTATGATTTGTTGGATCGATGTGCTAATATTTTGTTAAAGAATTTTGCATTTACATTCATGAAAGATATTGATTCATAGTTTTTATTTCTTGTAATGTCTACATCTGATTTTGCTGTTAAGGTGATACTGGTATTATAGAATAAATTAAGAACTATTCCCTCTCATTATCCTTTCTGGAAAAGACCCTAGAGAACTGGTATTATTTCTTCCATAAATGTTTGGTAGGGTTTTTCTGGAAAACTATAAAGACAAAGAAGGGAGTGCACTGAACGATGTACGCAAAACAGCTGAAAAACATTTTAGAAATGTGGAAAGCCAAAAGATACTGTGGCATTCACAAGCTCAGCAACCGCAGAAGGAGGCTGCTCTGTCACACTGAGGCAATGGGGGTGGCTTCGGCGGAGGCAGGCCAGAATATGGAAGGGATCCTATATTTCATGCTGGCTCTTGTTAACAAAGGGCCAGTCAGCATTTCCAAATCTTAGACTTAGGCAAACAAAACACCCAACAAAAAATAACAAGAGAAAAATTTAAAAGTTGAGTCATTACTTGACTAACAGACTTTGGTCTACCTTGTCCTTTCCACAACCCTCTACTGGAACAGTCACCTTGTTCATTTTATTTTTGAAAATTTCTTTCTGGCTTCTATCTTTTCACCTTTGACTTTCCTCATCCGCGGGTTCCTGACGGTTTTCAGTCTTTATGTGTGTACCGGTCTCACATCTGGCTGAAACCTCAGGATTCTCCCTCTGCCTTTTGTCTTACTTCATGGTATTGGAAAAACCTCTTCACCACTCTCCTGTCTCCTAGATGGGAGAGCCAGCTGCTTTTTCTCCAGTGTCCTATCACAGCCATTTTGCTTGGCACATCTCAGCTCCTCCTCGAGAGATGATACTCTTTCATCAGAAACCTGGAGTCCATGTATGGCAACCTCTCTTTAGGTGTGTATCCAGAGTCACTAGCCCAGGAGAAAGCTTGGGTTACCTATAGTTTCTCTTCTGCCAACCTCCTGCTCGTATGCCCATCCCCACTTTCTTTAAATTTTACAAGCTTATGACAGTTTGTATGTGCTCAGCCGATGGGCAGAAAAACCTGGAAAGAATTCCAGGCTTTAGCCCACCAGTTTGTCTGGTTTGAATAACCTGCTGAAAGCTAAAACTGGCACCCATTGCCCCATGCCTTCAGGTGATCCAATGGAGTATCAGGCACTGAGTGGGATGTGGGTGATGCTCATGTGACCAGCCAGAGCTTTGGGGGTGGGGGTCAACTACTATTTTCTGGCCGTGATCTCTTTCCCCTTCCTTTTTAAACAAATTAAATAAATGGATCAAAATTAAATAATTCAAGCCTTGCCTTCAAAATAAAAAATTTAAAGTATTATTTAGCAAAAACAATAAAAATCCAAATTTTTTTAACCATTAAAAAAAATAGAGACTTGATCCATTTCAGAAAAATTGTCAGATTCATGGGCATTAAGCTCATAGCATTCATTTATTAACCTTATAATGTGTCGGAATCAGTAGTGATGACCCTCCTTCTTTTCTGATATTGGTAGTTTGTATCTTCTCTAATTTTTTCTTGGCTGGACTGACTAGAACTTGGTCAATTTCATTGATGTTTTCAAAGAACTAGCTTTTGGTTTCATGGATTTTCTTCATTAAACACCTTTTTTTCAATTTAATTCTGTTCTAATTTTTTATGATTTATTTTCTTCTGTTTGCTTTAGGCTTAAATTGTACCTTTTTTTAAGTTTTCTAAGATGGAAACTAAGTCATTGATTTTAAATCTTCTTTTAATATACAAATCTAATGCTTTAAATTTCCTTCTAATCTCCGCATCTCACAAATTCTGATAAATTGTATTTTAATTTTAATTTAGTTCAAAGTATTTTTCATTTCCTCTTGAGACTTGTTCTTTTGGTGTAAAGGACGATGTTCCAACCAACTGAGCCACCAGGCCAGAGCGACATTGTTACATCTTTTGATATTGTCCCACAGTTCCTGGATATTCTGTTCCGTTTTTCTTGTCTTTCTTTTTTTCTCTTTGCATTTCAGCTTGGGAAGTTTCTATTGACATATATTAAAGGCCACTGATTCTTTCTTTAGTTATGTTCAGTCTACTGATGAGTCAGCCCATCAAATTCATTCTTTATTTCTCTTACTGTGCTTATTTCTACAACTTCCTTTTGATTCTTTCTTAGAAGTTCTGTCTCTCTGCTTATACCTTCCATCTGTTCTAGCATGTAGTCTACTATTTTCATTACAGCTCTTAATAATCATAGGTATTTTCAATTCACTGTCTGGTAATTCCAATATCTATGTCACATCTGAATCTGGTTCTGCTAATTGCCTTGTGATTTTAGACTGCCTTTAGAGGATATTAATTTGGTTAGGAGTTGGGCTGTTTTAAATATTTCCTGTAGATACTGGTGTCAGAGGCTTCAAATTCCTATAGCGTCCTTATTTTTGGCTCATCTCTTGACTTTGGGCTTCCCTCAGTATTCGTCCTCAGAAAGTTTGTATCTTGCTTCTTTCAGCTGTGATTCACTGTTGTCATAGTGCAACCCCATCAGTGTGGTGTGGGGCAGGGGGAACATTCTATTATCTTCTGATTATATCTCAGGCAGTGACCTTCACAAGGGTTTCTTCAGAGATACAATTTTTTCATCCTATCCCCCACTTCCTTCCCTGGTTTCATCTTTCCAAATCTACCTTCTTGAAGTCCCGATGCCTATTGATTATGCTCATCACCCACCCACCCAATTAGGTGAGACAGGAAGGCTGGAAGAGGCTAAAGTAGAATGGATGCCCTTTCCCAGTGTTCTAAGGCTCTGGCAAAGTACTTTCATTTGGAGAGTGAGCCATTGTTACAGAGAAGATTCCAGACGTATTTCACAATGGTTACTCTTGGTTTTTTCTTCTGCCAGAGCCACAAGAAATTTTTCTTAGATCTTTACTGTGAGAACCTGGTGGGTTAAAAGCTGAAAAAGTGTAGGGTCCCCTAGGAGTTTTTCACTTTCAAACTAGCCCATTGGTCCATACAATCTCCAGCAATGCATCAAAATACCATTTAAGCATTATACCAGTTTATGGTTCTAGCAGCTTCTGCTTCAGGTAAATGTATCTTAGCTTTGCCTCTCTGGATGTGCCTGTCTCTTCAGATTTCAGAGTGGTGACTTGTACTGTGACCTCAGTCAGTTTTCTGATGGGTCCATGAAAAATTGTTGATTTTCAGTTTATCTAGCTGATAGCATTGTAATTAACTTAGTCATTAATAACAGGAAAGGAACAAAGGGAAGGCCAAATATTATAAGCACGTCATTTGGGCAGCTTTACCAGGAAGCTACAACTTTACACTCCCCAGGAGTCCAACAGAGGGGAGATAGACACATGCCCAGTAAAGTTGGGGAGACTAGCCAAAGTGCTTGCTGTCAGTCACACCTGGGAACAGGTCATTGGTCAGAATGGGCATAGCCACTGGAAGGGCACAAAATTTGGGATATTTGATCCCCTAAACCAGGGGTGGGGAACATCGGGCCCACAGGCCTTATATAGCCCGGGAAATCATTTGGTCTGGCCCTGCCAAAACCTCACCAAAGAGAAGCAGTTCCAGCCATCACATTAGGGGCAAGTTATAAGTGTTTGACCAAATATTGCAGGCTAATTTTTAAGTTGATAATTTTGTATGGCACATAAATGATGCTATAAATATCCAAATGGCCCTTGGCAGTAAAAAGGTTCCTCACCCCTGGCGGCCTAAACAAAGGAGTTTGCTCTCTTGGGACTCTTGTTGCAGGAGGTGGGCATACTCTCAGCTCTCCTGAATTCATCCACATGGCCTATGGCCATGTGAACCGCCAAACACAATGAACTAATGAACTGTAACTGGTCTGATACCAAACTGTACCTGGTTGCAACATGGAATAGAAACTCTGGACACTGGCTTTGCTTTCAGCTCTACTGAATCCCCAGCTACCCTTCTTCTAGGACTAGATTAAGGGAAATGGGACTTTGGAAACCCAGGGATGTAATTCCATGCAAATAAAAATCACTCATCCTCTCACTTGAGTTTCAGAAAATTCTTTTTCTTGACCTATCGTAAGGACTCCACCCCCAGCACTCAGTGGGGAAAGGGATACCCCAACTTCCTCGATAACATAGCCTCTTTTTAAAAAAAAATATATCTTTATTGACCTCAGAGAGAGGAAGGGCGAGGGAGAGAGAGAGAGAGAGAAAGAGAGAAACATCAGTGATGAGAGAGTCATTGATCTGCTGCCTCCTGCACACTCCACACTGGGGACTGAGCCCCCAACCTGGGCATGTGTCCTGACAGGGAATCATAGGTCAATGCTCAACTCTGAGCAGGCCCAGCTGGGCTTTCCTGTAATGTTTTCAAGGAACCATCTCTCTCTGGCATTCATCTTCTGAGCAGAATTTTACAATGCAGTCCTGCCTTGACCTGCACCCTGTGGGCTCTCTATTCAAGTGTAAATTTGTTTGCACGGGGACTTGTTCCACTCAACTCTGATTCTGTCCGGGGGCCCAACTCAACGTACCATACTCTACAGAGCAAAATCCCTGGCAGATCCCACACTCTCAAAGTGAGAATTCATCAGTCTGCTACTTCCTGTGGTTTTCCAAGAAACATAGTAATTACATAAAAATGTACTGGGAATTATAACTGCCAAACAAAGTTCTTTGTGGCAGACTTTGTTATCTTACAGCTGTTTTCCAAACAGATTCTTATAGTTTGATTAATGAATGTGACACATGTATCAGAGATATGATACATATCCCTGCTTTCCAAAATGATTTAAACACTTCATATAGCTTATTAAACACATCAGAGAACTAATAAAGTATAAAGTAAATAAAATAAATGTAAAAATCAATTGGAAATCATCTATCCAATTGCTTTGTAGTTAACCATTCCCACCTTTAGAAATAAGGGTGACTTTTATTTTTCACTATATTATCCTTTTCTTCACCTACATTGATTATTTTTCAAGGATCGTGCTTTCTTCTTTTTAATCCAACAAACTCATTTTTATGTTGTTTCTATTTAAAATTATGTGTATTAAAGCAAATTTTAATGTGAAAATATCCATCAACAATCCTGATACCCCTGGTAAAATTGTTGTTGTTTTCTATTCTTTTAAAAAAAAATTTCCCCAGAAAACGTATTTTTTGATTAGCTGTCTGAAATGCTTTTATAACACATTTATTTCCCTTGGGTTTTTTGTTTGTTTTTGTAGAAAAATTTGGGGAACCACCCATCAAGTTTCTTTCACATATCAACGATAAAGGATTTATTTGCTGCTCGTAGGCTTCTTATAGGTTTGTATCTACAAATACAAGAATCTGATAAATTCTATTTCACATGATTCCTGTAAGAACAGTTCCTTTCCACGTGGGCCTTTCCATAGAACTTCTCCCAGCATGTCATCTGGCTTCATCAGAGAGTGAAAGCAAGAGAGAAGGCCAGCAAAAGAAAATGCTCCTTTTTTTCTTTTTTTACAAACACAATTTTAACACATACATAGTTATCACACAGCTTGCATATATTTTTGTGTCCTTTTTTATTTAACCCAGTTAATTTTACTTATCCCCTGTACAATGTGATTACTTTTAACAGATGGTGCTATATTTTACATAATATTTTACTTACAACTTTACTGATTTGGGGGGTAATATGGTGGTTTCAAATTTTTCAGAAGTATAATTTGGGTAAGGGACATGTTGAGACTACTTGGGAGAAGAAATGAGGGGGACTTTGGGCCTGTTCAGGCCCTATACATTGAGTTTAAGACTCTCCATTAAATAAAGGGAGATTAAGACTGCTGTAGGTATAAGGCCTGGGAGTAGTAGGATAGGAGGTACAAGGGAAGACCAGAATCTTTCGCGCATGTCAGAAGGAATTGAGAGATTTGGGGCAGAATCAGTAAAGTGTTCACAAGATTATCTCTCTTTTGCCATCCACTTTCCAAAGAGTTTCCTATAGATTACGCCCTAAGAGCAGCCCCCAATTGGGTTGGCCAGGTGGCTGCTTAATGGCTAAATCATGTAGAGGTCATTCTTTCTGAGAGCTGAAAGAGCAAGCTCTTTCATTTGGGGAGAAGCACCATGGCTCTCAGAAAAATGATTGGATTCAATAGCACTGGCAGAGATGGGGCAGGAGCAGAGCCTGTGACTGCCGCTGTTGTCTCCTGAAGTCAACTTATCATCTCTTCTCCAACTCCTCCTGAGTTTAGCTCTTCCTCCTGGGCTCCTTAATTTAGGACAGGCCCCACCATCCATCCCTTTACCCAAATGTCATATCTGGATGCCCACATGATACTGTCGTCTTCCTCAGCTCCTCAAACCCGCTCCATTAAAAGATGGCCCTGGCCAGGTGGCTCAGTTGGTTGGAGGGTTGTCCAGTACACCACAAAGGTTGCAGGTTTGATTCCCAGTTGGGGTGCGTTTGGGAGCAACCGATGGGTGTTTCTCATCTCTCTCTTTCTCTCTCTTTCTTTCTCTCTCTCTCTCCTTCCCTTCCCCTCTCTCTAATAATCAATAAAAACATATCCTCTGGTAAGGATAAGTAAATAAATAAATATAAAAGGTCTTGATGATTCTGACCACGTATTTCTAGAAGGACATAGGAAAATTTCAGTAAATACATAACCTAATCCATGGCCAAATGTTGTCAGGTGGCTGAAGGTATTATTAAATAAGTGGACTGACATTTATTAAAAATTTTTCTGTGTGCAGGATGTAAAAAACTACATATATTATTATATATAAATAATAAATATATATATTACTAGACTCTTCCACTTAAACTAAGTTTCAATTAAAAATAATTCTGACCAATCACAGTTTACTTCAGATTGCTTGCATCTGCCATGTAGAAAGAGTTTTATCAAACTTGTATAGTTTGCACATGATGTCCACAACTAAAACTTTTGTTTTATTTCTGACTGAAGACAATGATTCAGATGAACAGAATTGCTGTTTTGCTCTGTTCAAACTTTAATATTTTAAAAATATTCTATCTGGTTTCTTTGACAAACAAACAGCAAGGGAAAGAAAGAAGAAAAGATGAACCCATAGATAACCAAAGAGATTTAAGACACATAATAACAAATGCAAGAGGATGATCTTGTTTGGATCCTGATATAAACAAACAAAAGGTTAAAAAGGTAAGAGACAAGGAAATCTGAACTCTGACTGGATCTTTTAAAATGTTAAAGATAATGTTATTTTTTTAAGTGTGATAATAGAATTGTATTTTGTTTTAAAAGAAGAAAATGAATAGACCCACGCCATTATGGTCAGTTAATATTTGACAAAGGAGGCAAGAGTAGTCAATGGAGTAAAGACAGTCTCTTCAATAAGTGGTGCTGGGAAAATTGGACAGATGCATGCCAAAAAAATGAAACTAGACCACCAACTTTCACCATACACAAGAATAAACTCAAAATGGATAAAAGACTTAAATATAAGTCACGAAACCATAAAAATCCTGGAAGAAAACATAGGCAATAAAGTCACAGACATCCCACGTAGTCGAGACATCTCCTAGGGCAAGAGAAACAACAGAAAAAATAAACATATGGGACTACATCAAACTAAAAAGCTTCTGCACAGCAAAAGAAAACAGCCTCAAAATACAAAGGAACCCCACGTCTGGGAAAACATATTTGCCAAGGATGAATCTGATAAGGGGCTAATTTCCAAAGTGTACAAAGAACTCATAGCACTCAGCAAGAGAAAGACAAACAACCCAATTAAGAAATGGGCAAAGGACTTAAATAGACACTTCTCCAAAGAGGACATATGGATGGCCAAGAGACACATGAGAAAATGCTTGACGTTGCTAATCATCAGAGAGATGCAAATTAAAACCACAACGAGGCATCACTTCACACCTGTCAGAATGGCTCCATCAACAAATCAACAAAGGACATGTGCTGCGAGGGTGTGGAGAAAGGGGAGCCCTAGTACACTGCTGGTGGGAATGCAGACTGGGGCGGCCACTATGGAAAACAGTATGGAGGTTCCTCAAAAAATTAGAAGTGGAGCTGCCTTTTGACCCAGTGATTCTGCTCCTAGGAATGTATCTTAAGTATCCTGAAACATTAATCAGAAAGAATATTTGTACCCCAATGTTCATAGCAGCACAGTTTACAATAGCTAAGATCTGGAAACAGCCCAAGTGCCCATCAGTAGATGAGTGGATAAAAAAGCTGTGGGACATTTACACCATGGAATACTACGCAGCTGTAAAGAAGAATAATCTTGTGTCCTTTGGGACAGTATGGATGGTCCTGGAGAAAATTATGCTAAGTGAAATAAGCCAGGCAATGAAAGACAAACATCACATGATCTCGCTTATACATGGAATCTAAAGAACTTAATAAACTGATGAACTGAACAGATTCAATGACATGGAAGCATAGATGAGACTGATGAATGTCAGAGGGATGGAGGAGGGGGGTGGGTGGAGGGGGAGAGAGTAACCAAAGAATTTATGTGCATATATGCACAAGCCAAGGACACGGACACTGGTGGGGAGCGGGACTGGGGAGGGGGATGGGACGGGGTGGAATGGGTCACTGGGGAGAAAAAGAGACATCTGTAATATTTTAAACAAAAATAAAATTTTAAATGAAAAAAAATGTTTGTTTTTTTTTTTTAAGTGTGATAATAGAATTGTGTTTTGTTTTAAAAGATTACATAGTATTTAGAGAAATACTATGTAATCTCACTTACATTGTGCAATCCAAAAAAGCCAAACTCATAGAAACAGAATAGAATGGTGGTTGCCAGGGTGGGGAAAATGGGATATTGGTCAACAGATACAAACTTCCAGTTATAAGATGAATACTTTCTGGGGATCTAATGAATAGCATGGTGATTATAGTTAACAATACTTTATTATATACTTGAAAGTTCCCAAGAGAGTACATCTTAAATGCTCTCCACACACACACACACACACACACACACACACACACACACACACACACACACAGAGGTAATTATGTGAGGTGATGGGTATGTGAATTTTAATTATTACACAATATTTACATGTATCAAATCTTCATGTTGTACATCTTAAACTTACACAGTATTATATGTATCTCAATAAAGCTGAGGGGAAAAGAGTCCTTATCTTTTAAAAAATGTGTTTTTATTGATTTCAGGAAGAGGGGGGAAGGGGGGAGAGAGATAGAAACATCAATGATGAGAGAGAATCATGGATTGGCTGCCTCCTGCATGCTCCCTACTGGGGATTGAGCCTGAAACCCAGGCATGTGCCCTGACCAGGAATTTAACCATGATCTCCTGGTCCATAGGTCCATGCTCAACCACTGAGCCACACCTGCAGGGCAAGAGCCCTTCTCTTTTATAGAAACATAAAGAAATATTGATAGATGAGTTGAGATAATGTCTGGGATTTGCTTCAAACATCCAGTAGTGTGGTGGTAGGTGGCTGGGTGGAAAGTGGCTGAAACAAGACTGACTCATGTGGCTGTTTGACTGGCTATGACCCCTCATGTTTCTACTCTACCTTGAGGTCCTGACTTTCCCCACTTCATGGCTACACTGCATCCTTTTGACCTCAGCTTCTTCTGGTAACTACCTCAGTTACTAATTCAGAGGTAGCAGGAACTAGGAGTCAGAACCCCATCTCTTATTTAGTTGGATCTAACAGCTCAGATTCCTCCCTGCAGGGCAGAAATGATACTCTCCATGCATTACAGGCCTAATTCAGCTTAGTGGTTTTTAAACTGTTTTTCACAGGCAGAAACCCGTTCTCAAATATGATCTTACACAATACTTTTTTATATAAACATATAAATGTGGAGCCACTTTAAATGACCACTTGTCAAGGGAACATCCTGTGTTGGTTCATATCCAATAAAGAGCACGTTCCAAGACAAGCCAGGATGGAAGAAAGATGCAGAGCTACATCAAAGCAGGGCTCTTTCTAGAAGTGAGCATGATAAGATATGAGAAGAAAGAAGATACAGTCAAGGGTCTGGAGTCAGGCTTAGGGCACAGGTTCTGCACCAGCCTGTGGTGCTTCCTTTCCTCCAGATCTCCTTTGTGCAACTTCATCCCCACCATGGAAACCACTCTACTCTTGTCTGTTATGACTGTTTGCTCATTTTGTGCACTCATGCAAAGGTGTTTCTCACTCAGGCTGTCCTTACTCATGACCACATTCCATTTTCCAGGTACAAAAGGTTTGATTGTCAGGCTGATTCATCAGTGAATCCCACACCAATGTATGTCATGTTTTACAAAAAGTCTACAAATTTCCATATATCTAAGAACTGGATAGTTTTTCTCACCCAGGTTTAAGTTAGCTTACGATGTGTGGGAGAATCCTTTCTTTAGTTTTAGTAGGTGCTAAGCTAAGCTACCTGATAGAATCCATGGTTTCCTTTTTTTAGAATCATCCTTGGAATGTGCCTCCCAAGGCCCAAAATTCTTTGTGAAAAAATGGCTGGAGAGGAGTGCTACAGATATGGATCCCAAAGGCTTAATTTTCTTAATAGTTGTGAGTGTATTATGTCAATACACACCTGTAACTTTTTTCATTCCTAATTTTAACATATATTCTTCATCAGCTGACAAATTTGACTGTAGTACCTGGTGAGGCCAACAAAGTAGGGACTCCTATTATTATTAGTTGTGTTATAGTTGTGGTAACCTTTTAAAAACTTTATTTTAAAAAAAGTTTTAGATTTATAGAAAAGTGTTATTTTAATCTACATATAATCCTTGTGCTAATGGCACAGGAGGCCATAATTATCTTCTTAGAGTCAACCACTCACTCCCGCCCCTTTTTCACTAATATCCCAATCTGTAAGCACACTCGCCAAATTACTTTGGGTCTTTTGGAAAATCTCTCACCAGGACCCCAAACCAGACCCAGGGAAGAATGAGAGGGGGGATCCCAGACATGGTCCATTGGATATACTTTTAGCATCATTAACAGAAGATCCTTGAATCCAACCAAAGGGGACAGTTACTCTGTAACAGAAAGTTAGGTAGGAAGGAGACCAACTACAAACTAGCAGAGGTAGTGAAGGCAAAGCCAGCAGCCCAAGTTGTCAGACTAACATGGGCTGGAGCAGAGGAATGCAAAAGGCCTGCAGGAGGGGTCACCACAGAGCAAACAGGGCTGGCGTGAGGCTCAGGTACTCGAGGGCCCAGCCTGATACTCTTTAGAGAGGCCAGGTCCCAAGATCACCACATGCTTTTCACACGTGGTTTGGTTGCTCTGAAGTAGCTGGGGGCTCAGATGTTCCACAGAGATACTGCCCTGCACACTCGTGCCCTTAGCCCTCTCATCGCTGAACCTCCCAGAAGACTCTCTGCCAGGGCCATTCTCTAGAACAGTAGGCTGAACATTGGACTCACCTGGGGGCTTTTGAACTTTACCAATGTCCAGACCCATGGTTGTGAACCATCACTCTCAGATACCAAGGTTTTCTTATGTTCCCAGAGTGAAGCCAGAGAGAAGGGAAAGAAAGGGGAATCATGGAAAGCAATCACAGGGGGGGAGGGGAGGAGAGGGTACACTTCTTGACACATCTATCACCTCCCACCAAGGAGGGACCTACAGATTATGGCCCCATCAGCCAGCAGGAAAGGGGCAGAACTCCAATCCAATTCCAGAAAGGGATCAGTGTCAAAGAGGCTCCAAATCTGAGGGTGTGGGCCTGAGCACAACTCTACCTGTTAAGTAGAGGAGTATGAAATAAATAACAGGGCACATCCAGGGAAACAAATGAAATGAAGTTCTGACCTGGGACAGGTACCAGTGCCGCCAGAAACAAGGCAAAAGGGCCAGGCAGCAGCCTGCTGGCTTTACTGTGGCTGCCCGCCAGGCAGATTCGTTTCTGGCTTGGGATTCAGTTTCTGCTGTCTCAGGTCCGCAGGCCTCTCCTGCGCCCTGATCTATCCACAGAATAGTCTGTGCAGTCTCTAACTCTGTAACAAGGCTCTATCAGACAGGTCTTAACAGGAAAACCATGGGACCCCAAACAGGGAAGCTGAGGCAGGTTAATGAAAGAATCAGTTACAAAAGTTTGGGAAGGGTGAAGGGAAACCAAGGATGGTGCTGCTTCTTGTGCTGGAAGCCTCCAGGAGAAGGAGCAGGACTGGGCCCAGAGAGCATAGCTCTAGGAAGCAACTGTCCGGTGGCAGCTGAGGGTTCAGGACAGGGAATCTGCAACCTGCAGAGACTTGGGGGGGGGGGGAGGGGGAGGAGCGACAGTCTCACTCTGTTCCTTTATGCCCCAAGAGTGACTGATCCTTCAGCAAGGGTCCTTGGATGAGAAGACAGATGTGTAGAACATACCTGCAGGGCTCTCACGCCCAATTGAGCCACAAAGCTGTGTATGTCCCACCCACCCTCAGCTTTGTGTAACACGAGACAGAAATAAACATTTGCTGTGATAACCTGAGTTGGTTATGCAGCATCACTTGGTAAAAGCTCACTAGATCCCACCAGAAGGTTGTTAAGTGGGGCAACCTATAAAGTCGGCCTCTGTGGTCACAGAGCAGGGTTGTGGGGGTGAAGAGTGAGCCTGGAGGGGCACTCAGAGGCATCCAGCCCAAAGGCCAGGGGTCCTTGTTTCTAGGCATCCACCCTGAGCAGACACCTCGAATAAAGGCCCAGGAGATTAGCTTGAGACAGAGCTGGCAGCATGGTTTTCCAGGGTCACTGAGTGTCTTCCCAGACTCACACCTGCTCCTAGATAAGGTTCCTAATGGCTCCTCATTGTTCCTTTTATCTTCTATTCTCAGCACTTGCCCATGGAGATGCAATACAGATGCAGGTACAGTACTGAGCATGCACAGAGCCACTTATTTCTGTCACACTATTTTCAGAGCATCATATTACACAAGACCCTCTGGATAATCTCTTAAAAATTAATTTGAAACGTTTTTTCCCCATTGTCAAAATGTTTGTTGAGGCCCTGGCGGGGTAACTCAGTTGGTTAGAATGTTGTCCCAATATGCCAAGGTTGCAGGTTCAATCTCTGGTCAGGGCACATACAAGAATCAACCAATAAATATGTAAATAAGTGGAACAAAAAATTGATCTCTCTCTCCCCCTCCTTCTCTCTCTCCCTCTCCCTCTTCTCTCTCTCTAAAATCAATTAAAAATATTTTTTTAAAAAGAATGCTTATTGAGCAGAGTGTGGTATGACTTGGACTGTATGTGTTCCTTCTTGAGTCTGAAACTGTTAGCTCATATTCTCCTTCAATTTCACGGAAACCAGGATTGTTGAAAGGTTGGTCTTCTATGTAGTAAACATTAGACCCCAAAGTCTGGGGGTCAGCCAGGATAGAAAAATCTGAAGTTTAACCTTGAAATGCTGTATCAGGTATCACTAATCCTCTTCTCCAATTTTCTCTTGACCTAAAGCTCCTGTTGGATAATCTGGCCCTGCATAGATGCTGAAAGATTGGTAAAATGCACAGGTGTGTTCTCCTCAAAAGACACTTTAGTAAATAAGAGTTGTGCCTGGTATTTCCTCTGGTCATTATAGTTGGGCATTTGTAGCTCACATCGAATCACTTTGCACTTCAAAGTGTAGCAGTCTCAGATTCATCCAAGTGGCTTCCTGGAGGAACTCTAACTGTAACCTCTTCAAGTTTGTACTTGTATTCAAAGTGCAAATACTTACTTTGATAAGTATTTTCTAGGTGCATATTAAATAAATGGGTGGGTGATTTTCTGAAGTCTTTTAATAAGACTTTTGGTTCCATGCCCTGTTGCTTACTTTGATCAATGAGTCAAACTAAATACCTTACATTGTACTATCTACAAACTAAATACTTTACATGTAACTCTATGAGGTAGATGTTATTTATCCTCATGTTAATGATTTATAACTAATGTTCAGAGATGTTAAGTGACTTGCCTGAGTCAACTTTCATAATATATACAAAATTTAATAATTTGTTACCACTTGAGTAAAGATTATGGTGCATTTAGTCCACTGTCACTATGAACCACATCCTGTCCCTTCTGCTGTCCTAGTCAGCATGCTTCCATTGGCCTCAGCATTCCGGAACTTTCCACCTCATGTAATGTGAGAGTTATAGATGTGTGAACATACAATCCCCTCAGGCTCTTTGGACGCCAGGGCTCCCAGCTCAGCCTGGATTTGAGTTGCCTCTTCTGCTTACTCTAGGCAGCTGTGTAAATGTTATTTTCTATGCATGCTAAGTGAAAAAGTTTGGCAGAAACTGCTTTAAGCAATCATGTAGATAATTTAACTTCTCAGGTGTCTTACTGTTAAACAAGGTAAGAAAAGTACACAAATGAGAAGTTTAAAACTAAAAGATGTTTTTAAAAGTCTCAGACAACTTAATCTTCTTAGGTATGAAAGGGAATAAATATTTAATTACATACGTTACAAAAAATCTACAAAGCTATAATAATTAAAATAACGTGGTAGTGGCATAAAAATAGACAAATAGATCAGACTAGTTTTTACTTTCTGTTTTTTTGTAGCAAATTTCAAGTTTACAATACATTATTTTTAACTATAGTCACTATGCTGTTCATTAGATTGCCAGAACTTATTCATTTTACAACTGAAAGTTTATACTCTTTGACCAGCATCCCCTCCCCCCATTTTCCCATCCCCACTCCCTGGCAACCATCATTCTACTCTCTCTTTCTATGAGTTTGAATGTTTCAGGTTCCACATATAGGTGAGATCATGCAGCATTTGTCTTTCTGTGTCTGGCTTATTTCACCAGCATAATGTCTTCTAAATTCATCCATGTTGTTGTATATGGCAGGATTTCTTCTTTTTAATGTTAATATTCGTGTGTGTGTGTGTGTGTGTGTGTGTGTGTATTGTTTCCTTTGCAGAAAGTTTTTACTTTTATTTTCACAGAAACAGTTTAGTTTGATGTAGTTATTTTTTGCTTTTGTAGCCTGTGCTTTTGGTTTCATATCTAAAAAGTTGTTGCCAAGACCAATGTCAAGGAACTTTTCCCCTATATTTTCTTATAGGAGTTTTATGGTTCCAGGTCTTATGCTTAAGTCTTTAATACATTCTTGAGTTGACTTTTGTGTACAGTGTGAGATATAGATCCAATTTCATTCTTTTACATCTGGATATTCAGTTTTTGCAATACCATTTATGAGAGAGATTATCTTTTCCCCTTTGTGTATTCTTGGTGGCCTCGTCGAAAATTACTTGACCATATATGTTTGCGTTTATTTCTGGGCTTTCTATTCTGTTCCATTGATCTATGAGACTGGTTTTATGCCAGATCAGACTGGAGATATGATAGAGACCATTACTGTTGTATCCTTTAGGCCTTTAAAAGTGGCACTAATTTCCATCAGCATCTGTCCCCCCTCAAGGTTGTGATGCTGTTTGTTATAATTTAATTAATATCTTCACAGGTTGGGGAAGGCAGTTTCAGAAGTTTTTAGGTAGTTTTCCCTATTATCATAGCTCTTCTCTCTTAGGCCAAATACCTAATATGGGGATTACTCCAAATGCAAAGCATATAAATTCTAATTATACCCTTGGGATCTGGGGAAATGTCAACTGAGTGGGTTAGTGAGCCCACTAGGCCCCACTATGAGCTGGACTTTATCATAACTGTTTATTACTTAGCTCCCTTAGCCTACTCTATCAAAGGGCTATAATGACATTCTGTGTGTCTGGTTACCAATGTTAATTCAGACTCTGTATCTAATGGTTCCCAAAATGTTTGGACATTCTTTTTTCTCCAGTGTACAGTTACCTAAGTAAATGGTCATAAGGAAGAACTGAAAAAATCATTATAGTATTTAGTTGCTCTCATGTTTCACAGTCCTTCCTCCTACGAACCTATCCACCTTTTCAGTTAATGGGGGGTCTAGATTTAAAAATTGGCTCAGGTCTAGGAACTGTGCAAGGCATGATTACTCTATTAGAACTACTGCCCTCAGCTTTCTGTCCTCCATGCTTGCCTTTCCCCCTTTTAATTACACAGCACTCTTGTTATGAATGCCTGCTAAAATAGCTGCTTGTCTATTTTCCCCATAGGGATGCCAAACTCCATTATCATCTCCACAACTTCCTGCGGCACAAACTTTTTTGGTAGCCCTTCTGATCTTGCTAGCCACTATGATAATTGTGACGCCTTAGCTTTGGGCAGTGAAGCACTACCATGTGGCCTCTACTATTTAGGGGCCCCATCATCCCCATGGATATTAATGAACCCAGCTCTGTGACTGCAGCTCCTACCATCAGCCCAGACATGCAGAGGAGAGCTACCATTGAACTTCTCAATGACCCTAGGAACTTCTGACCAGTACATATCTAACAGCTTGGTAAATGACATGTTCTGAGCCCTTCTGTGGTACATAATACTCTGAAGGTCTTCTGGTTTCACATAATTTATTCATTTCAGCATGCCTACTTCTTTCAGCCGCTTTCCTAACTTTGCTACCTTCTGGGAAACTCAGCATTTACCATCATTCTTTCCAACCTTCTAAGAGTCACCCTGTCAGCCAGTTGGTCTTATATTCTCAGGTCCTTGCAAATATGTTCAATCTCATATTCCAAGAAAGTGCCCCCAAGTCAATGAAATCTTGCTTATCCAGTTTTACTTTCCAGGCCCCTTGATCAAGAACCCTCAACATACAATCCCAAGGGTATTCCCCTGGCACACATGCTAGCCAATTCTTGCAACTTATTTGGAATATGGTCTTTTTCTTCCCTTATAGGCCCAGCTTCACCCAACTGAGTTATGCTGAGATTTAATCCTAGAACCAGCCTAGTGAATGGGGGAGGAGATGAAGCAACTCCTTAGGGGAAAATATAATTTTAAAGAATGAAAGGATAGGAATTTCAGCAGAGAAATGGAAATTATTTAAAAGAAATGAAAATGCTAGAGCTAAAAAGTGCAGTAGAAAATTTTTTTAAAAATTACTGGATGGGCTAATGAAACAGTTGGAGATGGCAGAAGAAAGAGTAAACTTGAAGTCAGATCAATAGAAATTATCCAATCTGAAGGACAGAGGAAAAAAGATTAAATAAAAATAAATTATCTCAGGGAGCTATGGGACAACATCAAATGAGCTAACACATGTATAATTAGAGCCTTAGATGGAGAAGAGAGAATGGGCAGGCAAAATATTTTATGAAATAATGGCAAAAAATCTTAAATTTGGAATTTGACAAAAACATCATCCAAATCCAAGAAGTTCAGCAAACTCCTAGCAGGATAAAATACACATAATTGTGTATACACATATACATATGTCTCCCCACCCCCCCATCCCCAGGCAAATCACAAACTGCTAAAAACCAAAAGTAAAAAGAAAAATTTCAAAGTAGCCAGAGGAAAAAGATACATTAACCCACATGGGAACAATTATATGAAAAACAGTGGTGTCCAAAAACAATGGAATGAAATCTTTAAAATGCTGAAAGGAAAAAACAAAATTCCATCAATCCTATATCTATCAAATATCCTTCGTAAAAGAAGGTTTTGGATTTTTACCTTATAGCAAATGGATCAAATACCTAAATGTAACAGCTAAAACTATAAAAGTCTTAGAAGAAAACAGGGGAAAGTCTTCATGGCATTGGATTTAGTAATGATTTTTTGGATACGATACCAAAAGCAGAGCAACAAAAGGAAAAATAGATAAATTGAAACTAATAAAAAGGATAAGCCTTTGTACATGAAAGGACACTCTTAAGAGAGTGAAAAGACAACCCACAGAATGGGAGAAAATATTTGCAAATCATATCTGGTAATATATGATGTCCAGAATATATTCAAAAGCAAATTCATAGACAGAAAAGTTTAATAGAGATTATCAGGGGTTGGAAGGAGGGGAAAATGGGAGTTATTGTATAATGGATACGGAGCTTTATGCTTTGCATGATGAAAAATTCTGAAAATGAATAGTGGTGATGATTGTATACATTGTGAATGTACTTGATGCTACTGAACTGTACACTTAACATAGTTAAAGTAGTAAATTTTATGTTATAGATATTTAATCACAATATAAAAAAGTTTAAAAAGGAGAGTGAAATAAACATCTTCGGATAAATAAAAGCTTCACAAACGTATCATGCACTGTGCTTACAGCTTTATCTGTACTGCTTTATTTAATTCTCATACTAATTCTATGAAGAAGATAAAATTTCTATTGTACAGATGAGGAAACCAAATCTTAAAAGGCTGACTTGCCTAAGATCAAAGAGCCAGTAAAGTGGGTAAACAGTGATTCAAACCCAGGTCTGCACGTTTCTAAACATATAAACTTTCTATCATATTATTTTTTAAAATTAGGTTGTAAATTCCTAAAAGCCATGATCACTTTGCCTTCTCTGTTTTAATAATATCCCTCTCTTGACTTCTAGACACCTCCAATAGCCCATAGCCTCTCAATTGAAAATGTTAACACAATTTATTTTTTAATAGAAATTTCATATACTCAGAAGCTTCTGGGTAATATGTAAGTTATAGACAAAGAACCTACCCATTTCATATCCAATATTGGGTTCTTTCTCTTTCAAACCTTTTTATTTTAAAATGTAAATATATTTTTATTATAAATAAATCCATGTTGATTTTTTTAAATGATTTAAAAAGTGCAGGCAAGTAAATAAAAGCACCAACAAATAAATGAAAAAGAAATGGCAGAATTGGAGAACAGCATTTTGCATATGTAGTGAATTCCTTAATTCCTCAATGTTTAACTCCTTAAACATTGAGCATCAATGGCTGCTAACAGTTCAAAGCAACCATTATGTGCTAGTTGGTGCACAGTGCCATCTGTGAAGCAGTCTTCACTCTAAAATATCAACTTGATTTCCATTATCCTTTAGACCCAACTACCAATTATAAGAAATATAGAGGACAGAGATACATGTGTGAGTGATAAAACTGTAACTAAAAGCAAGAAAGTAAAGGTTAGGACAGTGGTTATTCTTAGCGGTGTCTGAGGCTTGTTTGAGAGGAAGCTAATGGAGAGTTCCTGGGATGGCTGGCAAGGTTTTGTCTCCTCCCATGGGTGGTGATTAAAGGGATGTTTGACTTATAACTCATTAAGTGGTACATTTGTTTTTTGTGTATGTGTTAATTTACCAATAAAAAAATCAAAAAAAAAAAATCATTAAGTCTGAAGAAGGTTATGGCAGATTGAGATTTGCAGTGACATGTACCCTAGGAGAGCAAGGCCAAGAGTCAGTATCAGAAGGGCAGGGCGGAGAGAGTGGGAACAGGGTAGACAGAAACATCACGTGCCAAGGCTGCTTCCAGGAAACAAGCAGCAGCTTCAGTCGCTTGCTGAGAGAGAACAGCCATGCTCTCCAGCTCAGGGTCTGGGTCTGAAAAAGGAGAGAGGAATTCTGGGAACCCTTGGGCTAGAGGGAAGCTGGTGCAGATGGTGAACTACCTTTTCAAGGTGTTGAGAAGGACTGTCAATCTAATAAGGCTGTAGATTCTATCAATAACTACATTTGTGCTGTGGAAAATGTAGATTTTTCCATATGATCTAGCAATGATAGTCCTAAAGAACTGAAAACAGGTATTCAAACAAATACATGTACACACTGTTAAAAGAATCACTATTCACAGTAGCAAAAAAGTGGAAACGACCCAAACATCCATCAATTTTTGAATGGATAAACAAATTGTGGTATTAACATACGATGGCATGTTGATCAGTTATATAAAAGAAGTACTGACGCATGCTTCAGTACAGATAAACCTTGAGAACATTATGCTAGGTGAAAGGAGCCAGACACAAAAGGCGTCTGATTGTATGATTTCATGGATATGAAATATCCAGAAAAGATAAATCCATAGAGAAAGCATATTGGTGGTTGACAGGAGCTGAGGGAGTAACTACTAAATGGGTAGGAGGTTTTCCTTTAGAATGATGAAACTACTTTGAGACCAGATAGAGGTAGTGGTTGCACAACCATGTGAATGTACTTGAACGCCACTTACCTGTACACTTAAAAATAGTTAGCATGGTAAATTTCACGTCATGTGTATTTTGCCACAATTTAAAAAAATTCCTTAAACTTTATAATTTAACATTATATCAATTTCACCTTACTAATAAAAAAAGAAAAATCTACATTTGTTCATTCGCCTGGCATCCACCGAGTCCCTCTTCTATGCAAGCACTGTGCACATGCAAGAGAAATGGCGCCAGCCCACAAGGTGCTCACAATAGAGTCTGGGGTAAGACAAATGTAGTGCATATGAATTCCAGTGCATAAATGTGGGAGTGCAAGAAATAAAACTTATTTTACTTTCTTCTCATTCAACCTAATTTTTATTTGAAGCTTTTATTTTACTGGGGGGTGAGGGCACATGGAGTGGAGACATTATTCCCAGCCAAGGTCACCCTAGATCAGCCAAGGGCCAGTCAACTACTCAATAGGTGAGTCCCAGCTATGACAGGAGCACTGCCAGATCAGCAGAACTACCCTTTTAACCCACAGACTTGAAAGAAATGGTTGTTTTGAGCCACTGAGTGTGGGGATGGTTTGTTACACAGCATTATTGTGGCAATAGGTAAGTGCTCCAGCTGGGTACTCTGAGTATCTTACGAGGTTCTGTTTTTAAAGCTCACCTATGCCAGTACCTTGTTTCAAATCCCTTAACAGACTGAGTTGAGAGATTAGAGTACTCCACCTTAGGGCAAGAGTATAGGAGCCAGTGCCCTAGGATTCCCTTTAGTGTTGGGGTTGGGGGCATCTTATCCATTTGAAATATTGCAAAACACTGTAAGCCTTTCCTTAAAGCCTCCAGACCTCTCTGTTCTTTTCTCTTTGGTCTGAGACAAGTAGAGCGGGATTGCTTATTTCTGGCAGAAACACCAAAGTGGATGCTGGAATCACAGACCCAAGTTTGAAATCACTTTAAAATAATCTATTGTTGTCTTTCTTTTTCCTAGTAGATTGTGTACTCTTCAAGAGCCAGGACCATTCTTGTGTGTCCCCAGATCCCAGAACAATGCCTTGCATAGAGAAGATATTTAGTAAATGTTAAAAGGATTCATGAGCCCTGCCGGGCGTGGCTCAGCGGTTGAGCATCGACCTAGGATCCAGGCGATTGCGGTTCGATTCCCGGGCAGGGCACATGCCCGGGTTGCAGGCTAGGCAGCCGATCAATGACTCTCTCATCACTGATGTTTCTCTCTCCCTCTCCTTTCCTCTCTCTGAAATCAATAAAGATATATTTAAAAAAATAAAATAAAATAAAGCTGACTTTAAAAATAAAATATATATATTTTTTAAAAAGAAACTGGTGTGGATGATTCTATTCAGAAAAGGAATAATAATGGCTAACATTTGTTGAGTGGTTAGGATCTGTCAGGCATTATTTTAAATGTTTTATAAGTATTAACTAATTTAAATGCTTCATAAGCATTAAATCATTTGATTCCTTATGAGGTTTGTATTATGTGCTATTGAATCAGCTTTGACTCCTGGCAACCCTGTGAATGAGTGATGTTCACAATGTCCTGCTCTCAACAGCCATGCTCAACTCATGCAGACTCATGCTTATGGCTTCTTTCAATGAGTCAATTCATCTAATATTTGTCTCCTTCATATTTCCCCTAGCATTATTGTCTTTTGCAAAGAATCCTGCGTTCTCATGATGTACCCATATTAGGACAGCTTCAGTTTTGTCATTTTTGCCTACAGTGAGGTTTAATTTGCTCTAGGACCCACTTGTTCATCTTTCTGGTTGGTAGTTCAGGGTATCCATAGAACTCTCCCCCAACACCATATTTTAAGTGAGTCCATTTTTTCTTGTGTGAGGTAAGTAATTATTATTATGCCCATTTTCTAAACAGATCAACTGAAGCATGGGGAGGTCGGTAACTTTCCCAATTATCTGCCACCAGTAAATCACAGAGAACCACTGCTTTTTCTTGAACAAGTCTCATACCCCCAGTCTGCTTATTTTCAATTTAAGCTGGGTTTTGTTTTCTGGATGCTATAGCTTATTCACTTTTAACTCCCCAGTGTTAGCACAATGTCTGGTACTTGGTAAAAATAAATGAATGAGTAAAGGAATAGGTGCAATGATGGTAGTTATTTAAATGACCCTAAAATTTTCTTCCCATTTGGTGATTTTCCATTTAAAACCATAGGATCTAGGCAATTAAATCAAAGAACTGAGTGATGTCCCTAGTCAACAGCTTCCCTCCTCTCATGGACTGGGCTGTGATCACAGCTAGGACTTGGCAAACCCTCAACTCAGCTGCTTAGAAAACACAACATAAGCTGAGGGTTTGAGTTGCCCCTGATGCCTTAAAAAGAACACTTTACCCACTGACACCCTATGACTCTTTCAATTTGACTTCACCATTGCTGCCATAGTTCTCTCGCCCCATTACCCCCCTTCATTAAGAATGCTCTCAAGACCCAGAACTTCTTCCAAATGGTTGGTTCTTCCACCAAGTGAAAGTATCTCCTTACTACAATGTTGTCTAGTAAGCTTGAGAGGGGGTGTGGAAAGGGAAATAGAAACAGTGACACCTGAGGCCTGTCTTGTGCAATCCAGGTGTAGCCTCCGTGACTTCAGGGACCAAATATCTCAGGTTGTGGCTCTTTGCTATAAAGTGAGTGGGGTATTTCCTGCTTTCTAAGTTGTCTACTATCGTTGGCAGTTAACCCATTGGTACATAATTCAGGAACAAATATGAACTTTTCAAATCCTTTTAATAAGTTAAAGCCTTTTGCACTGTGGTCATACTTAGTAGGGCAGGAGAAAGCCTTTATTCCACCTCCACCATTCATTTCTCCACCCTGCCCAAACTGTGCCTAAATTGTGTACCTTATAGCAGGCAGATCATTTCCTGCTTTCATAATTTGTGACTGTACTTGGCAATTATTAAATCAATATGTCATTCAGGAACAACTTTCATCCCTTTTACAGATAAAGACGAGTCTTTTCATATGGAGCTCAAGAATGTTGATCGTGTTAAGGCCATGTTAATCTATGGCCTTAGAAGAAACTAAACTTTTATAATATATTGTGCTGGTTTCCACCCCCACCCCTACCCGGCAATTACTCACTCATGGGCTGGGGTAGAGAGAAAATAGATACAGGTCCAGAATCTTCTTATGACTTTTCTGGTCTCTCTAATTTCATTTTTTCACTCATTCATTTATTCATTTAACAGATATTAACCTCTTTCTATGTGTGATATTTAGCTGGGCCAGCTGGGTCTGATATCAAGCTGCCCATTGGTTCAGTGGGCTCCCAGTACATTTTTTTTTCTCACGATGATGACAGAAGTACAAAAGAGCAAGCCCAATTGCACAAATATATTTCTAGTCTCTGCCTGTGTCAAGTCTGCTAACATCTCATTGGCCAAAGCAAGTCATATAGCTAAGCTCAAAATCAAAAGACAGGTAAATACACTCTGTCTTTAATGGGAGGAACTATAAAGTCAACTGGCAAAATGTATAAAGGAATAAATAATTGATAACAATTACATAATCAATCACACTGACAAAAGACATCATGATATAGCTTCAAAAAGCCCTATGAACCCCAAGCAGTATAGAATACCTAAAAAGTCAAACTTGGGCAGGTCATAGGAAAACTTTGGAATAATAAAACCTAAATTTTTTAAAATGTAAGTTTTATTATTATTCTGGTATGATATGGCTAACAGATCTGAAGACCTTTGCCATGGAAGATAGTTTGTTACTCATCGTTTCCAAGAGGAGAGGGCATGTAGAGTCACGTGGGGAACCATCAGGGTAACTTAGGAGGCAGAATGAGTGAGAGGAAACTGTGGGCAAGAGTGCTTATTGTGATTTCTGTGGGAAGGAATTGGAAAGGCAGGGTGGTTTTCATGGGAAGAAATGAGTAGGTTAGGATCGGCTAGTTTGAATAATTTCAATGGGCTCTAGGGTGTTGGAACTTTCTCCACCCATTAGTATATGGGGTGATTAGGACAGGGAGATAGTGGTTTGGTATTGTGAGAGCCCAGAAAGGAGGTGGTTGGTTTGCATATGAAACACTCCCAGGCAAGTCATTTAGTGTCTCCAGAATTTGGCTAGGATTTGGAGGTACAGTCTATCCAAGGTCAGGAAGGCCCTAGATGTCAAAGCATCAGAAATACAGAAGAATAAAAAGACATGATTAATACACCAAGAGCGTACCTTAAAAGCAGTCAGTGAACAAAGGCAGATTTCCTCCCATGAGCAAATAAACTGACAGATGACATCTCAGCAGAAAGAAGTAAAAACCAATGGAAAGATATCTTTAGTGTACCGGAAGAGAATAGTTGCCAACCTAAACATGCTATGTCTAGAGAAAATATTCTTCACAAAAGAAGACATTTTCAGACAAATAAAAACTCTGAGAATTTGTCACTACTAAAAGGAAATACAAAAGAGAGTTCTTCAGGCAGAAGGAAAATAAACCGAGATAGAACATAAAACAACTTAGAGCACAAATAAATGAATCAGAATGAATTATGACTGCATAAAACAACACTAATAAAATTTTATGGGCTATGCACAGAGTCTAAATGTAAATATATAATTTAATATATTGTTAAAACACATGTAACCATTGGCATAAAAGACAGGAGGAGGGGCAAATGGATTTAAAATGTTCTAAGGTCACTACTTTTCCCAAAAATTGATCTGTAAAATCAATACAATCCCAATATAAAACTCAATAGTTTTTGGGGGGAAGAATGAGAAATTAAGAATTAGAAAATTTACATTAAAATGCAAAGGTCCCAGAATAGCAAAAACAATTTTTAAGCTTACTATTACGGAAAATGTCAAACATATACAGAAGTAGACAGAAAAATATAATGAACCTATCACCCATCTTCCACAATTATCTGCTCATAGTCAACAGTTTTATCTATAACCCTTTCACTTGCCTCTCTGAGTTATTTTGAAGCAAATTTCAGACATCACATCATTTAAACTGTAAACATTTTATTATGTACCTATATAAGATAAAAATGTATTTAAAAATAACACCACACCACTAAAATAAAATAACAATAACTTTTAATGTTATCAAATTGTGTACCTTATGCCCAATGTTCAAATTTCTAGTTTTCTCATAAATGTCATCAATGCATGTATGTGTGTCTATGGTTTGTTTGTTTTTTGAATCACAGTCCAAAAATGTAATTAACTGATATGTTTTGTGAATGTTTTTAAATCTACTCCATTTCTTACAATTTATTTATGGGAAAGCCAAGGCAATTATGAAAAAGAACAGAGTTGGAAAAGCTACTCTAAGAAATAAGAAGGCATATTATAATGCCACAGAAATTAAGCCAGTGTGGTGTTGGTACCAGGACAGACAGTTAAGCCAATAGAATAGAAACAAGAATCCAGAAACAGATCCATATACATACAAACACCTGAATACTGACCAAGGTGGTCTGGCAAAGCAGTGGGAAAGCATGGTCTTTTCAGTGAAGGTTTCTGGGACAACTGGATACCCTTATCAAAAAAAAAAAAAAAAGAAAGAAAACATAACCCTTACCTCACGCTGCATATAAAAATAAATTTCAGATGCTGTATAAATCTAAAAATGAAAGATGAGACAATAAAACTTTCCAGAACCCATACAAATCAAAGAGAAGACAATAGAAAAATGGGCAAAATTTTTATCAAACAGGCATTTTTTAAAAGAGCATGTCTAAATGACCAATAAACATATGATAAGGTGCTCTACTCATAATTGCTAAAGTCTGGAAATTACTCAAATAATAAATTAGTGAGTGAAAAAACAAATTTTGGTATATCTATACTATGGAATACTATTCAGCAACAGAAAGAAAAAAAATTATGGATATATGAAACAACATGGATAAATCTCAGAGCATTACACTAAGTAAAAGAAGCCAGCCACAAAATTTCACATAACAGAAGTGTTCTCAAAAGAAAGAATTAAAGCAAGAAAAATGTGGGAAAATATTTTTCATGTGCTGAAAGAGAATAGTTGCTAAGCCAAAAAACTCCATGTCTAAAGAAAATATCCTTCAAAAAGGAAGACCAGATATGATGATTCATTTTATGTATCAACTTGATTGGGTCACAGAGTGCACAGACAGCTGACCAAACATTATTTTGGTGTGTCCGTGACAGAGTTTGTGGATGAGATTCACATTTTAGTCAGAAGACTGAGTAAAACAGGTTGCCTTCCAGGATGTGAGTGGGCCTCAGCAACTGAGGAAATGATAGGACAAAAATGCCAGTAAGAGGAACTCCTCCTGCTTGATTGCTAAATTGGGACACTGGTTGTTTTCAGCCTTCTGACTTGGACTGAGCATTGGATTCTCTTGGATCTTGAGACTGTTGAATTTCAAACTGGAACTTAAACCATCAGCTCTCTTGGTTCTTTCAGACTTTCAGACTCAGACTGAAATTGCACATCTGTTCTTCGGTCTCTAGCTGGTTGACCACACTCCATAATCATATGAGGCTATTCTTTATTATAAGTTCTCTGTAGAACCCTGACTAATACACCAGATAAGAGCATTTTCAGATGAATAAAAACTTTGAGAATCTTTCATTGCTAAAGGATATACTAAAGAAACTTCTTCAAACAAAAGAAAAACAAACCCAGATATATTCACAGAGATGCAAAAATTCTTATTTCATGAATAATTGTAATGTCTATTTTCCTTCTTGTGTTTACATTTATTATTGGATATATAATACTGAAATGGAATATAATATAAAAATTATTAAATATAAAACTTAAATGGCTTATATTTGGAACAACTGGATATCCCTGGAAAAGAAACTGAGTTTTGATTCCATGTTCCACCAGTAGGGGGAAAAATAAGTTTGAGCTGGATCATAGACCTAATTTTGAAAGTTGAAAGTATAAAGCTTCTAGGAAAACAAACAAACAGTAGATTATCTTAAAAACTTCAGTGTAGGCAAAGATTCTCAGACAGGTCATAAAATGCAAATAAAAGAAAAATATTAAGAAATTAGACTTGACTAAAATTAAAATTTTCTGTTCATCAAAGTTATCAGTGCCCTAGCCAGTTTTGCTCATTCACAGATGTCCATTCACGGTCTGGGGACTTCAGGGTCCTGGGTTCGATTCCAGCCAAGGTCATGTACCTTGGTTGCAGGCTTGATCCCGGGCCCTGGTCAGGGCGAGTGCAAGAGGCAACCAATAGATGTGTCTCTCTCACATTGATGTTTCTCTCTCCCCTGTCACTCTCTCTGAAAAAGCAATGGAAAAAATATCCTTCAGGGAGAATTAAAAAAAAAAGTTATCACTAAGACAATGAAAAAAATGAAATAAAAGGCATCCAGATTAGAGGGAGAAAGAAAACTATCTCTGTTTTCATATGACATGATTGTGTATATGACAAATCCAAAGGAATCCACTAAAAAACTGTTAGAACTAATGAGTTTCCTAGCTACTTCAGATTCCATTTGCATTAGCTTAGACAATGGGCCCTATTGAGTTAGGGTACAGGCACACTCCCATTGTTGGGTTCGAGCTTGAGTTTTTAGAGTCCATTGTGGCTGCTCTATCCACTGAGGTAAGGCCTCACTATCTTTCCGTGCTGCTTCCCATCCTTTTCCTTCACGAAACAGCATTTCCTCTATATGACCTATTTTTTAAATTTATGTTTTTTTCTATTTGTTGAAAGTATTGTAGATGTCCCCTTTCCCCCTCCCCCCATTGATTCCCTCCACCCAGCAACCACCGCCCCCAGGGCCTTCTCCACACTATTGTCTGTATCCATAGGTGATGTATATATGCAGAGATATATATGATGTATACATCTCCCCCCACACACAACTGCTCATCCCGGCCTTCCCTCTGAAATTCGTCCAACTGACCTATTTTATATGACCTATTTTAGATAAAGAGTCTTTTTCTAATGAATGATGTTCTTCATTAACTGAAAGTTCCACTTGTCCCAGAATGCCAAGCCCAGACTCTTATCTCCACGTATTCCCCTTTTATTTTTGTTTAAGAGGGCCAATGTTATTGGATCCACCAGGAACAGTTGCCATTGGGTAGCTATGGCTTGACAGTTGGAGTATACTGAATGGGCCCAAAAATGTTGTTTCCCATGCCATTGTTAAATGAGTAGAGGTGGCCCCCAAATGAGCTAGAGTTTGAGTATTCCAAAGGGCTTCCCACAAGCTTCCAGGACACAAGGGGTAGTTACAGACATATCTATCCACCAAGTAATCCCAATAATTTCTGAAATGCGCACTCATTGATTTTTTTCTTGTTACTCAGACATCCAGCCACAAAAGCATGGCTGGTGAGTTCAAGGACAAGACGTATTATGACGGATAAGGCAGGTCGCTACAAGCCTTTTCCCATCATATCCAGGTATTTTTCTTAGCTTTTTAGCATTCATTCTTATAGCTATACAATACTCATCCAGATTAGTTCCACATATATTTCTACCAGGGGAATTATCAGGGAGGTGTTCTTGGGAGGTATTTGCCCAAGGTGGGTCCTTTTTAACACATATATTCAGAAAAAAGTGTACCAAAGTTTATATTAATAGTAGGAGAAGACCAATGCGTGGTTAACAAAGCGTTAATTTCATTATCACAACTAATAATCAGAATATCATTGTCTAGTAGGTGGGAAACTTAAATTTTTTCCTATCTAATAAGGAAGAGGGTTTGGGGAGACAGATATTGTTTCCATTAGGCAACCATAAGGAGGATAATAATATAAAAATCATTTTATGTACATTCAAGCAATAACAATTAGGCGATATAAGAACAAGATTTGAGCCCGGCCAGCATGGCTCAGCGGTTGAGCATCGACCTATGATCCAAGAGATGCAGTTCGATTCCTGGTCAGGAAACATGCCCAGGTTTCGGGCTCAATCCCCACCAGGGAGTGTAGGAGGCAGCCGATCAAATGACTCTCCTCATTGATGATTCTATCTCTCTCTCCCTCTCCTTTCTTCTCTCTCTGAAATCAATAAAAATATTTTAAGCCCGGCTGGGCCCGGCTAAGGGGTTGAGCACTGACCTAGGATCCAGGAGATCATGGTTTGATTCCTGGTCAGGGCACATGCCCAGGTTGCCAGTCCAGGGCCTGCAGGAGGCAGTTGATCAATGACAACTCTCTCATCACTGATGTTTCTATATCTCTCTCTCCCTCTCCCTTTCTCCCTCTGAAATCAATAAAGATATATTTAAAAATAAATAAATAAATAAATAAATAAATAAATAAATAAATAAAATAAAATAAAATAAAATAAAAATATATATATAAAAAAAGAACAAGATTTGAGCAGCATCAATTTGTGAGCACACAGGCCTTGTTGGTGTCTTGGGATAACTGTATGCCATCGGTGTTGGTGGCTTCTCATCCTTGAAAAGTCTTTGATCTTCACTGTAGATAGGAGCAAGTATTAGAGACAGGAATAGATGTCAATTCACAGATAGGTGCCTTTTTAAAATGAGAAATGTGAATCCATGGGTTAACTCCCTTGAGTTTGGCTGCACATGGGTTAGTTAATAATACCTGATAAGGTCCCCTCCAATGAGGTTGGAGAGAGTTTTTTATTTGATTTCTTTTCCAATAGACCAAATCTCCTGGTTGTAAGCCATGATCTTCTAAATCTTTGTCTCCCAGGAGTGCAGTGTGAAATAAATCGGCTACTAATGTATCAATTTCTTTAAACTGGATAAAAATCCATTGACAATAATATAGAATGTCTCCTTGTAGCAAAGTTGGTTCACATGCCCCTTCATCCAGATGCATAGGGCAGCCAGTGACTATTTCATAAGGAGAAAGTTTATGTTTACCAAAAGAAGTAGATCTCAGGTTGAGGAGTACTACAGGGAGAGCTTTTATCCAAAGGAGATTAAAGGCTTCTGAAATCTTGGCTAGTTGAATTTTGATTGTACCATTGCTGTGCTCCACCAATCCAGAGGACTGGGAGTGATAGGTACAATGAAAATGCTATAGAATAGGCCAAATGTTACGGATGAATTTTATTATTTTCCCAGTGAAATGAGTCCCTCAGTAACTATGCAATTCAGAGGGAATTCCCCAATTGGGAATTATTTTTTCTAATAACAATTTACTAACTATTAAGGCTGTTGTTCTCTTGCAAGGAAATGCTTCAACCCAGGGAGAAAACATACAAATTATAACTAATATATATTTGTACCCCTGAAATGGTGGTGTTTGGATAAAGTCCAATTGCCATACCTTAAATGGACCTAAAGGAAGTGGGAAATGTCCTTGGGCTTCATAGAGTGGTTTTCCTGGGCTATATATTGGACAGATAGAACATCCTCTGTACACTTTATGAGCTACAGTAGGAGAAGATTTCCAGTAATATTGTTTACTTCCTGAAATCATCTTTTCAGGACCCCAATGTGTTAGCTCAAGTACATGTTGAAGTACAGAGAATTGGGCCCTTATAGATATAATAGGTTTCTGATTGGGTTCAAGCCAAATCTGCTTCTCTGGGTCAAAGGTTCCCCCCTTTTGTTGCCATATCCTCTTTCCTTCCTCCATAGCTGTCTTTTGAAACTGTAGAAGACAATATTTTATTGTTTAATAGAAAACAAAGAACATTCTCATATCTGGATAACTTGACTGTTCATTGCTACTGCGTAGCTGCAGCGTTGGTGAAATGATTTCCTTTTGCTTCCATGGTGGTAGCTTTAGAATGCCCTGGAATTTTGATAATTGCCAGTTGTTTTGGATGCTGTATGGCATTTAATAATTCTGCAACCAGTTTTCCTTTTTTTTTTTTTTTTTTTATGGGCTGTCCTGAGGAAGTAAAGAAGCTTCACTGCTTCTATAACATTCCAAAGTGATAAGCTACACCAAATGCATAGCAACTATCAGTGTAAGTATTGGTTACTTGATCTTTGGCCAATTGACAAGCCTGAGTTAGAACAATTAGTTCAGCTTGCTGGGCAGATTTCATTTCAGGCAGATAAGAACTTTTAATTATATCCACCATGGAAGTTATTGCATATCCAGCTCAGTAATGTCCCTATTCATCTTTCAGATAAGATCCATCTGTAAACCAAATTAAGTCAGCACTATCAATAGTAGCTTCCTGTAAATCACTCCTAGTAACAAGAAGGTGATCATTAAGCAAAACACAATTGTGAGTGTCTTAATCCTGTAAAGAGGATAACAAAGTGGCAGGATTAAGACGATTACCCCAAGTTAAAGTAACATTAGGAGCAAAGAGCAGAAGTACTTCATAAGAAGCCAATCGATTGACAGACAAGTGTTGAGTGTGATGAGAGTTCAATAATGATTCAACAGAATGAGGAACATAAATAGTTAAAGAAGAGCCCATAACTATCTCTTCTGTTTATTTACATAACATGGCTGTAGAAGAGATGGCCCTCATACAGGGAGGGAGCCCTTTTCTCCTGAGTCTAGTTGCTGACTATAAAATCCTATAGGTCTATGATAATCTCCATGTTTCTGAGTTCGAACTCCTAAAACATATCCTTTACTTTCACATGTGAAAAGGAAGAAGGGAAGTTTATAGTTAGGATATCCCAGAGTAGGAGCTTTAGATAATACTTCCTTTAGAGCCTCTACAGTTTATTTTCCTTCAGGGTTCCACTAAATTGGATCAGGTTGATCTTACTTTAATAGGGCATATAGAGTCTGGACTATTAATAAAAAAATTGGAACCCAGTTTCAACAATATCCAGTCAGCCCAGTAATCCTCTAATATGCTTTCTTGTGTTTGGAAGAGGAAAAGACAGGGTTCCTTTGAGTCTTTCAGGGTTAATCAGTAGCCCATCTTTAGATATGAGATGGCCAAGGTATTTTACTTGAGGTAAGCAAAATTGAAGCTTATCCTTTGAGACTTTGTGTCCTTTTATAGCTAGCTGTTGTAATAAGTAAATTATGTCCTTTTAGGAGTCTAGTAATGTCCTAGAGCATCAAAGTAAATCGTCCGCCTATTGGATTAGAATGGAATCTCTAGGAAATTTAACATAATTTAAATCAGCTTTTAATATCTTGGAGAAATAGGTAGGACTTTCTGTGTATCCCTGGGGCATTACTGTCCAAGAAAATTGGCTATATTCTCAGGTGAAGGCAAAAAAAATATCGACTGTCTTTTTCTACTGGAATGCTTAAAAAGTGCACTACATAAATCTATTACTGAAAAATATTGGCAGTCCACAGAAATGGCTGATAATACAGTATGTGGATTTGGAACCACAGGATGTCTGGGAATAACTATCTTACTTACAGCTCTGAGATCCAGTACAAACCTTTTCACTCTGCGTTCTTTACTGGAAGGCGAAGAGACTTACAGGGGCTTGTACATGGGATCTTAAGTCCCCCTTTTAAGTAAACTTGTATAATGGGCTGAATTTCAGCTAGTGCATCCCGTCCTAAAGGATACTGGAGAATATTAGGTAGAGGCAAAGCATTGTCAATAGTTATTTTAATAGGAGTGGCTGGCCCACCTGGGTGTGGCTCAGCAGTTGAGCATCAACCTAGGATCCAGGAGACTGCAGTTCGATTCCTGGTCAGAGCACATACCCAGGTTGCCGCCTCCATCCTCAGTGGGGGGTGTGCAGGAGGCAGCCGATCAATGACTCATCACTGATGTTTCTATCTCTCTCTTCCTCTCCCTTCCTCTCTCTGAAATCAATAAAGATATATTCAAAAAAAAAAAAAAAAAAAGGAGTGGCTGGCTTGATCTTGCCAATATTTGTACTGTAAAGGTCTCAGGGTTGCATTGGAATGTTCTGCAACAAACATTCAGTTTCAAGATAATTTTCCTCTTGTGGAAGTTTCTTTAAAATCATTATTTCCCCAATTGGTTCGGTATCTAATTCATTTAGTTCTAAACACATTTCACCCTTCCAGGAAAAGGATATGTGAGTGTCATGGGTTTCAAGGAAATCTCTCCCTATTAGGTGAAGTGGGGTTGATTTGATCAGTAAAAATATATGTTGCCCCATAACATTTCCTAGTTGAAAGGGGACAGATTCTGATTTAAGAAGTCATTGGTTGGTTAGATACCACTACCATTTGCACAGAAACTTTACTGGAGGAAGAGAGTAACATAGTTGGGTAGTGTTTAGAAGGGATAAAGTAGCCCCAGTATCTACAAGGACCTTAGTAATTTTCTCTTTTATGATAATTTCAATTTCTCCTAAAGTATTAGTAAGGAGAAGGGGAAATGCCCTGTCAGGAGTTCTACAAAGACCACTGTCATTCTAGGGTGACTGTGGGCATAACCAAAGCTGTGCCTCCCTGAGGAGCAATGTTAGAGACTGAACACTGTGTGTGCATGTTTGTGTCGGGGGAGGGAGTAGACTTCACTAAAATTATCGAGCCAATCACTAAACAAATGAACAAACAAATAACAATACCCAGATTTGCTGCAATATATTATCTAAAATAGCCAATTTTCCAATGAAAAATTATGAAGCAAGCAAGGAAACAGGGTAGTATAACCAACACACTGGAAAAAAGCAGGCAACAGAAACTGTCTATGAGAGCAACCAAATATCAGATTTAATAGCAATGGAATTCAAAGTAGCCACAATAAATATATTCACAGAACTAAAGGAAAGCATGATAAAGTAAAACCTAGGGAGTATTTATGGCAAACAATAAGCCTGGATTGACATTCTACATTAGCAAAGTAAACTTTTTGAAAACAGTGCAAATGTATATGTATCATATCTCGGATTCTGATTATTTTGATCATTCAGAAGTATAATTATTTAATAAGTATGCTTAGTGTTCCATTAAAAAAAAAAGTAAAGAAAGGTATAAAAACAGTGTCTCATCAAATAGAGCAATTTGGAGAAATTGGTACCTTCATACACCACTGGTAGGAATGTAAAATGGTACAGTCATTTTAGAAGGCAGCCTGGCAGTTCCTTAAACAATGAAACAGAATTATTATATGACCCAGCAATTCTATTTATAGGCATATACCCAAGAGAAATGATAACATATGCCCATACAGAAAAATTTACATGGATGTTCATAGCAGCATTGCCCATAATAACCAAAAGATAAGAAAACAACTCAAATACTACTGATCAACTCATGAATGGGTAAACAAAATGTTATATCCATGCAATGGAATACTATTCAGCAATAATAAGGAATGGAGTATTGATACATGCTACAACATGGATTAATCTTGAAACCATGCTAAGTGAAAAAAAACAGTCATAGCCTCTATCTTATCCTAAATCCACAGCAATCCTTCACTAAGTCTTGCTAATTCATCCTTCTTAACATTTCCAAAAATTATCCTTTCTTATTCAAGACTTTTATTTTCTTTTTAAATAAGAGAAAATTATTCAGACCAACTAAACGTAAAAGAAGAATTTATTAAAAGGACAAAAGTTGGGAAGCGTGGATCTTCCTCTATCCCAAAGGTAAGGGAGTGCAGCCACATCTCATGAAAGACCAAACTACTCTTGCCATGATCACCAATGAATTTCAATGGTCAAGTCTAAAAGACTCTTTTTCATCTTTATCCAACTTGACCACTCCACAGGAATTGATACAGTTTATTCTTCTTAGTCACACACACACTCTATCTCTGTCAGTGTGGGAAAAATTATTTTACACAGCAGGAAGTTTCAATATAGAGTGGCTCCAGGGTTGGTTAGTTCATTGGTGTAATAATGTCATGCAGAATCCAGGTTCTTTCCATCTTTTTGCTCTTCCATCCTTCATTGGTCAGCTTTGCCTCTCAAACTAGCTCTCTTAATGTTCACAGGTAGCTGCATTTTCTGTTGAATCTTAGATCTTGATTCTGGGATCATTTTTTTCCTTCTAGGAGTACATCCTTTATATTATATATTTTTAATTTATCTGAAAAGAGGTTTATTTTACTCTTTCCAAAAAGGTAGTTTTGGTAGGTAAACTATTCAAGATTTACAGGGGGTTTTTCCTTAGCGCTTTGATGATATTATTTCACTCTCTCCAGCTTCCATTGTTATTAAAAAATACGTAGCCTGATTGTCATTTCTTTCTATGTAATGTGCCTTTTCTCTCTCCATGCTTTTAATATATCTTTATCTTTGGTATTATACAGTATCTAATCATGAATTGCTTTATTTTTTTAATCTAATCATTGCTTTAAAATTGCTTTTTAGCCCAGCCAGGCATGGCTCAGCTGTTGAGCGTCGACCTAGGATCCAGGAGATCGGGGTTCGATTCCCAGTCAGGGCACATGCCCGGGTTGGGGGCTCGATCCCCAGTCAGGGGCATGCAGCAGGAGGCAGCCGATCAATGACTCTCTCATCATGGATATTTCTATCTCTCTCTCTCCCTCTCCCTTCCTCTCTCTGAAATCAATAAAGATATATTTAAAAAAATTGTTTTTTAAAAAAACTGCCTGGTGTACAATGCTTTCTAAAATTTCATGCCTTTCACCAATTTTGAAACTTCTTAGCCATCATCTCTTCACTTTGGTCCTCCTTCATTTCTTCTAGTTTTTTCTTTGGGACTTGAATTAGACATATTAGAACTTTTCATCCTATATTCCATATTATAAATTTTTTTTTCACATTTTCTATCTTTTCTTATTCTCTCTGTGCTGAATTCCAGGCATTTTGTGTAAACTTCCAGTTCATCAGTTCTATCTCAGTTGCATCTAAACTAATGTTAACTTATCCATTACTTTTTTACAGTTCCATAATTATTTTTTTCATTTCTGGTTATTTGTTTTAGTCTCTGGTTGCATATACCTCTTTTGTAAATCCATGCTTTATTTCTTTAAATATTTAATACATAGCTTTTCTATGTATCTGAAACTCCCAACACATGTAGTCCCTATAGCTCTAACTCTATTGTGTATTTCTTCTGCTGACTCTTCCTTATGGTAACTTACCTCCATGCATGTTTAGTGATCATTGATTCTCTTCTTTCTTAACTTCTAAGAAGGAACAAAGCCCTGAAGAATATTTGTAAGTTAAAGGAGTGTCTTTCTAATTCTTTGTTGCTGTCTCTGCTTCTCTGTCTCCCTGCCTGTCTTTTTCTCTCTTCCCTCAATCCATATGTTCTCTCATCTCTGCTTCTCCTTCTGTGTCCTTTATATTCTTTTCTCTGTATAAGGATATACAGTTATCCACTTTTCCTTACATTTGATAGATGATGGATACTCCACAGTTTGTATGACCCTCAGTTCCAGTCATACACAGGGACTTAGTGATTGACAAAGAGAAAGAACTTGATTGGTCCATCTTAGGCAAATGTACGCCCTGATCCAAGCAGCCATGACTAGAGGGTCAGGAACATGTATCAAAAAGATGGCTATGGACTCCCCAACCCTTAGGAAGAGAGGGCCAATTCTCAGAGGAAAAGTTGAGCAAAAATATATCTAAATGGTGTCTTCCAAACATCCCCTCCTTTCATTTTGTATTATTCCTGCCTTAATCATTTCACTGTGAATGGTTGCAATTATTTCCTGACTAATTTCTTGCTTCCAGTCTTTTTCTTCTCAATCCATCCTTCATCAGAGTGATCTTTAAACAATGAAAATCTCATTATATTTCTTTCATAATAAAAACCCTTCAAGAATTCTATAAAGACTCTATGACAAAGTCCACATTTCTTAGCTTGGCCAAAAGACACTAATTTGAGTTCTGACATCTACTTCAACCTAATATTTCTCATTACCATAATCTTTTTACCCTAAGCTCCATATATTTCAAACTACTTTTTGCTCCCACAAATTAACTCAGTCTTTTATTATTCTATGCTTTCATTCATGTTGTTCCATCTGCCTGTAAGTCCCTTCTCCTTCTTGCCAGACTGACAAACATCTACTCACCTATCAAGAACCAGAACCAACTCATTTTTTTCTTGGATGCCTTTTCTGAACTCTTAAAAACTAACCACATTCTTTGTGTCATCACCATACCTGTATACCATATAGCATCTTTCTTACTTTAACCCACTAATTTGTTTACTTGCCTGTTCCTGACCCTTATTGAGCTGTTATAATTTTAGAGTAGGAACTATCTTATTATCTTCATATTTCCATTTCCTAATACAGTCCCTGGTATATAGAGTGATGAAAAAAATACTTACTGAACAGATGAATCATTCCTTTCTCTTCTGCTTCTGTGGATGTTGTAAATTAAGGGATGCTCCAGTGTTTGGACTAATATATATTTTTAAAGGGATAACATATAACTCCACATCTGTGCTAAAATTTTTTCTAGAAATATACATATTGTTTCTTTCTTAAATTCCCAATTTTAATTCCCTCTGGCCTTGGAAAATACCCATGAATAGATTGGAGTTTAAGGTTTTTAATGGTTTCAATTAAAGACTCCAACCCATAGAACCAGTGGAATTCTCAATGTAAAAGAATTGAAAACCTTTAGCATAAGGTTACTTAAAGTTAAAAGAGGGAAACTAAAGATATAGCCTAGCATGTAAAAAAGCATTTGAATGATCAAATTCCAGGAAGGGCCCCCATTTGGGGTTAAGTACACATTTGAAGGACTCCCAGTGCTGTTCACATTGCTGATATGGCAATGTATCAGAGTCAAGGAAGACCTCTAGAAACAGAGGTTGTGACGGAGTTTCACTATAGCTTCCCAGAAGGCAAATACTTCTCAGTAAAATTTTTAATTAATTAACTAACTAATTAATTAATTTTTAAAAGGAAGGGGATATGAGTTCTGCTGCTTGATTCAGAAGAAAGATTTTATTAACATCTCCTATCTCCAGACTTAGTGAGATAAGATAGTCCAAGGACTAAAACAGAAATTAGGGTATCTGGGTTGTAGTCTTGTTTCTGCCCTATTAATTTTGTGTATACTTATCTTCACATTCTTAAGATTTTTAAGTAAAAATTATTATAAAAATTTTAAATGTAAAATTAATTTTTTTAGTAAAGTAATACAAACAAATCAAAAATCAGAGTTAACTTTTTGGTGAACATCTTCAAATACCCCTTTGTGTATGAATGCATACACACACATTTTAATCAGATCATATCTTATCCAGTTTTGTAAAGTGCTTTTCTCTAACATATTGCTTTTTAATCAAGTTTTTATGGCTATTATATTCCATATTATGGGTATATCAGAATTAATTTATCTAGTTCTCTATTAATAGACTTGTAGGCTTTTTCACATCTTCATTTGTCATCAACAATGTTGTGATGAATACCTTCTATTCATTTTGGACTTTGTTTTTTGTTTTTTTAGTTCCTTTGGGTGCAAGGTTAGATGGTTTATTTGAGATTTTTCTTATTTCTTGAGGTAGGCCTGTATTGCTATGAATTTCCCTCTCTGGACTGCTTTTGCTGTGTCCCATAGATATTGGGTTGTTGTGTTTTTTTGTTGTTGTTGACCAGGGATTGAACCCACTCTGCAACCTTGGTGTACTGGAACAATGCTCAAAGCAACTGAGCTACCCAGCCAGTGTGTATTTTCATTTGTCTCAAGGTATCTTTTGATTTCTTCCTTAATTTCATTGTTAACCCATTCACTGTTTAGTAAAATTGAACATACTTAGCTTCAATATGTTTGTATATTTTTCAGTTTTTTCAGATATCTAGTTTTATACCATTGTGGTCAGAGAAGATGTTTGACTGAGCCTCAATTTATTGAGACTTTGTTTTGTGGTCTATTCTAAAAAATATTCTTTGTGCACTTGAAAAGAATGTATATTCTGCTGTTTGGGGTGAAATGCTCTGAAAATGTCAATTAAACCTATCTGGCCTAGTATGTCATTTAAGGCCACAGTTTCCTTGTTGATTTTTTGTCTGGAAGATCTAGCAATTGATGCCAATGGAGTGTTACTACTGTATTAATGTTTATCTCTCCATTTATGTCCATCAATATTTGTTTTATATACTTAGGTGCTTCTATGTTGTGTGCATAAATGTTTACAAGTGTTATATTTTCTTGTTGGATTTATCCCTTTATTATTATGTAATGCCCTTCTTTGTCTCCTATTATAGACTTTGTTTTAAAGTCTATTTTATCTGATATAAGTATTGCTATCCCAGCTTTTTGTTGTTGTTATTTCCATTTGCATGAAATACCTTTTTCCATATCTTTACTTTATGTCTGTGTATGTCTTTCATTCTGAGGTGGGTCTCTTGTAGACAGTATATATATGGGTTTTGTTTTATTATCCACTCGGCTACCCTGTGTCTTTTGATTGGAGTGTTTAATCTGTTTATATTTAAAGTGATTATTGATACGTATGTATTTATTGCCATTGGCAAACAGAAAGAAATGTACCTGCAAATCAGTAGTGCTGCATTGTATGTAGTTGGGAAAGAATGGTAAAAGTAAATATATAGTCAAACAAACAAAATTGACAAACCTTTAGCTAGACTCACCAAGAAAAAAAAGGACCCAAATAAATAAAATTATAAATGAAGGAAGAGACATTACAACTAATGTCACAGAAATACAAAGGATGTTAAGAGACTATTGAGAACAATTGTACACCAACCAATTGGAAAACTAGAAGAAATAAATTCCTAGAAACATACAAATTCTGAAGACTAAATTATGAATAAATAGAAAATATGAACAGACCAAAAACAAGTAAGAAGAATGAATAGGTAATCAAAAATCTCTCAACAAAGAAAAATCTAGGGCTAGATGGTTCCACTGGTGAATTCTAGTAAACATTTAAAGAATTCACAAAAAACCTTCTCAAGCTCTTCCAAACAATAGAAGAGGAGGGAAGACTCCCAAACTCATTTTATGAGGCCATCATTAACCTGATACTGAAGCCAGATAAGAATACTACAAGAAAAGAAAAATATAGGTCAATATCCCTAATGAATATAAATGCAAAAGTTCTCAACAATATACTAGTAAACTGAATTCCATCACAAATTAAAAGGACCATACACCACGATCAAGTGAAATTCATCCCTAGAATGATTCAGCATATGCAAATCAATAAATGTGATACGCCATATTAATAAGAATGAAAGATAAAATCATGTGATCATCTCCATAGATGTAGAAAAAGCATTTGACAAAATTCAATAAAAAGTTGACCAAAAAATCCATTCATGATAAAAACTTTCAACAAATTAGGTATAGAAGGAACATTCTTCAACAGAATAAAGGCTATATATGACAGATCCATAGGTAACATTACACTCAATAGGAAAAGACTGAAACCTTTTCCTCTAAGATCAGATACAAGACAACATTGTATACTCTTACCACTCATATCCAGTATGGTACTAGAAGTCTTATCCAGAGTAATCAGGCAAGAAAAAGAAATAAAAGGCATTCAAAACTTGATGTGTATATATATATATATGTGTATACACACACACACACACACACACACACACAGAGTACAATATTATTTACTCATAAAACAAATGAAATCGTGCCATTTGTGGCATGGATTAACCTTAAGGGCATTAAGTGAAAATAACTCAGAGAATGGCATATACTGTCTGATCTCATATATGAAATTTTAAAAATATAAGCTTATATAAACAGAGTACAGATTGATGATTTCCAGTGACAGTGGTAGGGGTTGGAAGTAGGAAAATGGATGAAAGTGATCAACAGATCAAGTTTCCAGTTATAAGATGGATAAGTTCTGGGGATATAAATGTACAGCATATTAACTATTGTTAATAATACTATATGTATGATATATTTGAAAGTTGCTAAATAGATCTTTAAAATGTTCTCACTATAAAAATACGTAAAGATGTGAGGTGATAGATGTAATTATTAAACTTATTATGGTAATCATTTTAGGATATATACACATATCAAATCAATAAATTGTACACCTTAAATGTATACAATGTTATATATTAATCACATCAATAAAACTGGATTAATAAAAAGAAAAGTGGTATATATGTATGTACCAGAGCAAACAGGCAAGAAAAAGAAATAAAAGAATCCAAAAATGTGATTTTTCAGGCCTGACCACAGGCAATTACAAAGGTTTTACCAGGCAGACATCATGGGAAAAAGCTGCCCTCCCCTACCAGATTTAGTGCACAGCCAGTCCCCAGCAGTTTTTAAAGAGAATTGTAGTCTAGGACTCAAGCAAGCTCCTCCATGCTCTTACATATATCTCTGCATCCCTATCCTAGTATTGTCGTTTAGAGGTCTCCTTCTCAGGGGAACTGGAAGATACTTTTCTCACTCTGACCCAGCACTCAGTATTTTTCCACTCCTAGCCCTCACCCTTCTTTTCCCTTTTTGGTCCTATAGTTTATAACATTGTAGGAGCCTTTTGTTTGGGGATTGCCCAACAGTGAATCAACCTCACCCTCACACCATTCCATGGTGGAAAATGAAATGGAGGGAGCTGACACTTTCTTTGGTTTTAGCCTCTTCCTTGTACTATTGTAGTAAGTGATTAAAGACTTGACTGTTACTTTCATTTTGGCTCATTTTTAATAAGCCATTCCAACAGATGACAGCTCAGTTCTCTACAGTTCAGTTGAGCTCCTGACAGAGAGAAGCATCTGGATTCTAGGGATATTTAAAAGATAAGAGTTGATAGGTTTGGCTATTGATTTGATTCAGGGTGGGATGGGTGGAGTACAATTAGGGAAGATAAGACAAGGAAGTTGCCTAGGTTTCTTATTTGTTCAACTGAGTGGATGATGCTTCCATTCACTAGAACACAAAACAGTGAACAGGAACAGAGCAGTAGGGAGATACTTCCATTTGGGATCTGTGGATCATCCAACTCAGATGTTCAGTAAATAGTTGGATATGTAAAAAGATATTTAGGGGAGAGGTCTGGATTGTGATATAGATTTGAAAGTCATTGATTTATAAAAAGCAATTGTAGCTATGGGTATGGATAAAATGGCTCTGGGAGAATACATAGAACAAAAAGAAAAGATGGCGTGGGACTAAGGCCCACTACTCTCTCTTCTTGCAGCTAACCTCTTGGGGTTCCCTAGATAATTCTCTAATGATGTATTTTTCTATAACTCTATTAAAACCCTTCTTACATTTACTGAATAAAATAGAGAGAGCAGCCCAGCTAGTGTTGCTCAGTGGTTGAGCATTGACCTATGATCCAGGAGATCAAGGTTCCATTCCCTGTCAGGGCTCATGCCTGTGTTTCAGGCTTGATCCCCAATAGGTGGGCGTGCAGGAGGCAGCCTATCAATGACTTTCTTATCATTGATGTTTCTATCTCTCTCTCCCTCTCCCCTCCTCTCTCTGAAATCAATAAAAACATATTTTAAAAAAAATAGAGATAGCAGGTTATTAATGGAGAGTCAGCCCCGAATTCCCTCTTCTCTGGCCTCCACATTCTCCCACCCCCACCTCCACAAGCTGGACGATGATGCACCCAACTAAGCACCTTACTCAACAAGGAGGCATCATACCTCTGAAAAACTGCAGAGTAATGTCTTGAATTTTTTTAATTTAATTTTTCTATTTTTTTATTGGCAAGTTGAACTGGGCAGAAGACTAAATTCCCAAGTATCCAGAAACATGGGACTTGCTGTGTATAAATTCAACCAGAAATGTTTAGATTAAAGCCATCTGATAAAGATGTGGATTTCCTGATTATTTAGTTCTGTTTATATTGTCACTCCCTTTTTTGTGTGTGTCTAAAATGCACTTTTGAAACAAATACCTGACAAGAAGCTTGAGTAGGCTCTTTGTCCTCTCTTCCATCTTCTGTGTCCCCAGAAAGCAGCACAGATCCCAAAGTTCTATGAAAAGAACACAAGTTTTGAAATTACACAGACTTGGGCTCAAATATGAGCCACACTAATCAGATATGTGACCTAGGATCAACCACTTAACCTTCTTGGAGCATTAATTTTTTACCTGTGTATTGAGAACTGCATTAGGGTTCTGATGTCAATTAAATGAAAAAACCCCAAGTACATAATAGGTGCACAATAAATGGCAGCCATGATGATATTAGAATATTATTTAGCAATAGATACATGCTATAACATGGATGAACCTTGAAAACATTAAGTGAAAGAAGCCACAAACGACCAAGTATAAGTTATCTTTTGTGTCAGTCCATTTATATGAAAGGTCCAGATTAGAAAACTCCATAGAGACAAAAAGCAAATTAGTGGTTGCTAGGGTCTGGGATGGGATTAGGAAAGGAATGGGCAGTGACTGCTAACAAATACAGGGTTTCATTTGGGGTCATAAAAATATTCTAAAATTGTGTGGTAACAGTCCCACAACTCTGTAAATACATTATAAACCATTGATTTGTACATGTTTAAGTGGGTGAATTATATGTATATGAATTATATTTCAATAAAGTTGTTATTTTAAACGTAATGGTTAAAAACAACAGCAACTGCGTGGCTGGGTGTGGCTCAGCAGTTGAGCATCGACCTAGGATCCAGGCAATTGGGGTTCAATTCCTGGTCAGGGCACATGCCCTGGTTGTGGGCTCAATCAATGACTCTCTCATCATTGATGTTTCTGTCTCTCTCTCTCCCTCTCCTTTCCTCTCTCTGAAATCAATAAAGATATATTCAAAAAACAAACAAACAAACAAACAAAAAAAACAACAGCAACTACTCAAATGTCTGATTTCTTAAGTTACTGCCATTGCTGTATCTCCTCTTTCATTTTTCTTGGCCTAGATCCTGTAGTGATGACTTCTCAGCATCACTTATCATCACATTCAAAGAACAGTGGGAGCTAAATTTTTTTTCTGTCTATCTTTTCATCCCTCAAATTGTCAAGCTTATTCTTCAAACTCTTCAGAAGAAGTAGTAAATCTATGAAAATTCTTAGTAAATTAGTATAAAATTAAAATATTTACTTTAAATCCTTCTGCTGTGCCTACATATTTTCTTTGTTAATTAACATTCACCATGGCATACTAAATCACAGGAAATGCGAAATTTCTATACAGATAAGTAAAATATAATTGATTCTATCTTCCAAGTGAAATTCTGAAAATATCCACAGTGGGATTAGCAGCCAATTTTTCTCCTCCTGATGAATATCTAATCCCCATGCTTACATAGGAAGATCATTTTCTGAGTAAAAGCCTGTACTTATTATTTGAATTAAGTTGTCATACAGTGTGGGCTTTAATTTTTTTCCCCATTATGTTTCCCTTCTAAGAAGCACACTTTCTGGAAATTCCATTTATCACTTCCTGTCATCAACTACTTAATTTCCTCTCCATATCTTACTTATTATAGTCCATTTCTATTGTACCCTAGTTTTTGAGATAAGCTTGAAAAAAGCAAAAATCTCTGGAATGTGTGCTCATGCATACAAACAATGCTAGTTATGGTTATATCACTGGGGAGCATCTCACACCACGAGAAGTCCTAATCACTGTATTTTTAAAGGCATAATGGAGCTAGAGAAAATCTAGAGAAGGTCAACTAAAATGATTATAAAAATAAGTATACTAAAAAAAATACTTTCTCATTTAAAAACAAAATCTTGAGAAGAGAAATAATTGATGTTTATAAAGTACTTAGAAGCACATGCCATCAGACTATTCCACCCACCAAACTTCCCACTCCTTATTTCAGTTACATATCACCATCCTGGTTGACCCTTTTTCTTCATTAAATATTTGATTACAGTCTTTATGGGTTATAGTCTTTCTCTTCACCATTCATCTTGTCATCATTACTGATAACTCTAATATTTATTAAGGTAATCCACACAACTCTCCTTCCAATCCACTGCAGTTATTCACTTTCATGGTCATGTTTGAGATCAATTATTGTACCATTAACAAAATCTCTATTTTGATCATACTGCTTTCTGATCACCATCTTTCTTTCCAGCTCATCCTTAGTCCAACAAGTCTTTGACCTAACTGGTGCCTTCAGCTCACTGATCTTACCACCTTTACATTGTCACTTCAATCATGTTCTCCCCTTCCTCTCATCTAGTTGACATTCCAGTACATGCCTTTTCAAATTAGTATTTTTATTTTCTTCAAATAAATATCCAGAGTGGAATTGCTGGATCATGTGGCAGCTCTATTTTTAATTTTTAAAGAAATATCCATATGTTTTCCATAGTGGCTGCACTAATTTACAATCCCACCAATAGTGTATGAGGGTTCCCTTTTCTCCACATCCCCATCAACACCTTATTTGCCAATTTATTGATGATGATGATTTTGACAGGTGTGAGGTGATGCCATTGTACCTGATGATTGGTGATGTTGAGCATCGCTAATGTATTTTATTATTATTTTTTAATTTTTTATTGAATTTATTGGGGTGACATTGGTTAATAATATTATATAGGTTTCAGGTATACAGTTTATAATACTTCATTTGTATATTGCCTTGTGTGTTCACCACCCCAAGTCAAGTCTCCTTCCATCACCATTTATCCCCCCTTTACCCTCTTTTACCTCCACCAGCCCCAACTTCCCTCTGGCAATCACCATGCTGTTGTCTATGTCCATGAGTCTTTTTTTTCTTTGTTTAATCCTTTCACCTTTCTCACCCATCCCACAACTCCCTCCCCTCTGACAGCTGTCTGTTCTCTGTATCCATGAGTCTCTCTTCGCTTTGTTAGTTTATTTTGTTCATTAGATTTCACACATAAATACAATCATACGGTACTTGTCTTTCTCTGACTGGCTTAATTCACTTCAAAAACAATAGTTGTGTTGCCTCCAGTTTCTCCTCTGGTAAGATCCTAATGTGACAGATGCTTTTAATCATGTGGGAATTTCAATTAAATTTTTTTTAATTAAATTAAAATTTATTTATGCCCTCTTCCACCTCCAACCATCCCCCTCCACCCCGACAATCACCACACTAGTGTACATGTCCATGAATTCTCTTTTTTTCTTTTATTGGCTCAATCCCTCCACTCCCTCTAAACCCCCACCCCACCCCCAGCTGTCCGCTTGCTATCTATCTATGAGTCTGTAGTCTGTCTCTATTCTGTTTTGTAGTTCAGTTTGTTCATTAAATTCCATATATGAGTGAAATCATATGGTACTTGTCTTTCTCTGACTGGTTTATTTCCACTCAGCATAATGTTCTCCAGGTCCATCCATGTTGTTGCAAAGGGTAAAATTTTCTTCCTTTTTATAGCAGAGTAGTATTCCATTGTGTAAACATATCTTTGCTTTTTTATCCACTCATCCACTGACGGACATTTGAGCTGCTTCCAAGTCTTGGCTATTGTAAATAACACTGCAATGAACATAGGTGTACATATATTCTTTTGAATTAGTGTTTCAGGTTTCTTTGGATAAATTCCCGAAGTGAAATTGCTGGATCATCAGGCAGTTCAATTTTAAAATTTTTGAGGTAACTCCATACTACTTTCCTCAGTGGTTGCACCAACTTGCATTCCCACCAACAGTGCACAAGGGTTCCCTTTTCTTCACATCCTCACCAACACTTGTTTGTTGATTTATGGACAATAGCCATTCTGACAGGTGTGGGGTTGTATCTCACTGGGGTTTAATTGCATTAGTGATGTTGAGCATCTCTTCATATGTCTATTGGCCATCTATATGTCCTCTTTGGAGAAGTGTCTATTCAGGTCTTTTGCTCATTTTTTAATTGGATTGTTTTTTCTTCTGGTGTTGAGTTTTATAAGTTCTTTATAAATTTTGCATATTAACCCCTTATCAGATGTGTCATTAATGAATATGTTCTCCCATTCAGTGGATTGTCTTTTCATTTTGTTGATGGTTTCCTTTGCTGTGCAAAAACCCTTGAGCTTGATGTAATCCCATTTTTAAATTTATTTTCCCTTGCCTGAGGAGATATATCAGAAAAAAATATTTCTATGAAAATGTCCAAGACTTTACTGTCTATATTTTCTTCTAGAATTTTTAATGGTTTCAAGTCTAACATTCAAGCCTTTCATCCATCTTGAGTTTATTCTTGTGTGCAGTATAAGAAAGTGGTTTAGTTTCTTTTTTTTTTTTTGCATGTATCTGTCCAGTTTTCCCAGTACCATTTATTGAATAGATTTTCTTTAGTCCATTGTATGTTTTTGCCTCCTTTGTCAAATATTAATTGACTATAAAGGCATGGATTTATTTCCGGGCTTTCTATTGTGTTCCATTAATCTATATGTCTGTTTTTATGCCAGTCCCATGCTGTTTTGATTACTATGGCCTTGTAGTGTAGTTTGAAATCAGGTAGCTTGATTCCTCCAACTTTGTTCTTCTTTCTCAAGATAGCTGTTGCTATTAGGGGTCTTTTGTGGTTCCATACAAATTTTTGAAACATTTGTTCTAGTTCTGTGAAATACTCCATTGATATCTTCATAGGAGTTGCATTGAATGTGTAGATTGCTTTGTGTAGTATGGACATTGTAATGATGTTAGTTCTTCTTATCCATGAACATGGTATATGCTTCCACTTATTTGTACCTTCCTCAATTTCTTTTTTCAGTGTCTTATAATTTTCCTAGTACAGGTCTTTTACATCTTTGGTTAAATTTATTCCAAGGTATTGTATTCCTTTTGAGGCAATTGTGAATGAGATTGTTCTTTTTTTAGTTTTCCTTTTGCCTATTTTTGATAGTTCATTATTGGTGTATAAAAATGCAACTGGCCCTGGCCGGTGTGGCTTATTTGGTTGAGCATCATCCCATGCACCAAGAGGTTGCTGGTTCAATTCCCAGTCAGGGCACATGCCCAAGTTGTGGGCTCAATCCCCGGTAGGGAGCATGAAGAAGGCAGTCAATCGATGTTTCTCTCTCATCAATGCTTCTATCTCTCTCTTCCTCTCTCTTCTTCTCTCTCTAAAAAAAACCCAATAAAAGCATGTTTAAAAATGCAACTGATTTCTGGATATTTATTTTGTATCCTACTACTTTGCTGAATTCATTTATCAGTTCTAGTAGTTTTGTGGTGTAATCTTTGCGGTCCTCTCCATATAATATCATGTCATCTGCAAATAATGACAGTTTTATGTCTTCTTTTCCAATTTGGATGCCTCTTATTTCTTCTTCTTGTCTGATTGCTGTGGCTAGGACTTCCAGGACTATGTTGAATAAGAATGGTGAAATCGGACATCTCTGTCTTGTTCCCCATCTTAAGGGGAATCCTTGTAGTTTTTGCCCATTGAGTATGATGTTGGCTGCGGGTTTGTCATATATGGCCCTTATTACATAGAGGCATGTTCCCTCTATTCCCACTTTGCTGAGAGTTTTTATAATAAATGGGTGCTGATTTTATCAAATGCTTTTTCAGCATCTATTGATATGATAACATGGTTTTTATCTTTCCATTTGTTTATGTAGTGTATCCTGTTCATTGTTTTGTAGATATTGTACCAACCTTTCATCCCCAGAATAAATCCCACTTGATCATAGTGTATGATCATTTTAATGTATTGCTGGATTCGGTTTGCTAATATTTTGTTGAGGATTTTAACATCTATGTTCATCAGGGATATTGGCCTATAATTTTCTTTCTGTCTTGTCTTTAGGTGGTTTTGGAATTAGGATAATGCTGTCCTCATAAAGTGAGTTTGGGAGTCTCCACTCTTCTTGAATTTTGGAACAGTTTGAGAAGGATAGGTGTTAGTTCTTTTTCAAATGGTTTGTAAAATTCACCTGTAAAGCCATCCAGTCCAAGGCTTTTGCTTGTTGGGATTTTTTTCATCACTGCTTCAGTTTCAGTAGTTGTAATCTGTCTATTCAGATTCTCTGATTCTTCCTGATTTACTTTTGGAAGATTGTTTCTAGGACTTTATCCATTTCTTCCAGATTGCCCAATTTGTTGGCATATAGTTGTTTGTAATATTTTCTTGCAATCTTTTGTATTTCTTTAGTGTCAGTTACCTCTCTTTCATTTCTGATTTTTTAAAATTTGGGTACTCTTTCTTTTTCTTGATGATTTTGGTTAAAGGTTTGTCAATCTTGTTTATCTTTTCAAAGAACCAGCTCTTGGTTTCATTGACCTTTTGTATTATTATTATTTTTTTTAGAATCTATTTAATTTATCTCTGCACTGATCTTTATTATTTCCTTCCTTCTACTTACTCTGGGCTTTGTTTGTTGTTGCTTTCTTTAAAGTTCTTTAAGTGTAAAGTTAAAGTGTTTATTTGAGCTTTTTCTTGTTTCTTGTGATAGGCCTTTAATGCTATGAATTCCCCTTATGACTGCTTTCCCTGTGTCCCACAGAGGTTGTTGTGTTTTCATTTTCATTTGTTTCAAGGTATCTTTTGATTTCTAACTTGATCTCATTGTTAACCCGTTCATTGTTTAGTAACATTATTATTTAGCATCCATGTCTTTGTGTGTTTTTCCATTTTCTTCTTGTGATTGATTTCAAGTTTCATACCATTATGGTTGGAGAAGATGCTTGATATAATTTCAATCATCTTAAAATTTAGTAAGACTTGTTTTGTGTCCTAACATGAAGTCTATCTTAGAAAATGTTCCATGTGCACTTGAAAATAATGTATATTCTGCTGCCTTGGGGTGGAATGCTCTGAAGATATCAATTAAACCCATTTGATCGAGTGTGTCATTTAAGGCCGCTGTTTCCTTGTTGATTTTCTGTCTGGAAGATCTATCCATTGATGTCAATGGGGCGTCAAAATCCCCTACTACGACTGTATTACTGTCAATCTCTCCCTTTATGCCCATAAAGGTTTGCTTTACATATTTAGGTGCTCCTATGTTGGGTGCATAAGTGTTTACAAGCGTTATATCTTGTTGGATTGATCCTTTTACCATTATGTAGTGTTCTCTGTCTCTTACTACAGCATTGGTTTTAAAGTCTATTTTGTCAGATATAAGTATGGTTACCACAGCTTTGGTTTCCTTTTCATTTGCATAAAATATCTTTTTCCATCCCTTTACTTTTAGTCTGTATCTTTCATTCATTCATATACATGGGTCTTGTTTTCTTATTCATTCAGCTTATATATTTTGATTGGAGTATTTAAGCCATTTACATTTGTAGTGATTATTGATAGGTATGTATTTATTGCCATTTTTTTCAACTATGTGCCTCTTTCACCTCCTCCTCCTTCTTCTCCTTCCATTTCTTAAAGTAAACCCTTTAACATTTCTTGTAATACTAATTTGGTGCTAACAAACTCCTTTAGCTTTTTCTTGTCTGGGAAGCTCTTTATATGTTTTTCAACTCTAAATGATAGTTTTGCTGTGTAATCTTGATTGTAAGCCTTGTTTTTCATCACTTTGAGTATTTCATGCCAATCCCTTCTGGCCTGAAATGTTTCTGTTGAGAAATCAGTTGACAGTATTATGGGAGCTCCCTTGTAGGTAACTGACTGCCTTTCTCTTGTGGCTTTTAAGATTTTCTCTTTGTCTTTTTGGCATTTTAACTGTGATGCATCTTGGTGTGGGCCTCTTTGGGTCCATCTTGTTTGGGATTCTATGCTTCCTGGACTTTATGTCTTTTTCCTTCACCAGGTTAAGGAAGTTTTCAGACATTATTTCTTCAAATAGGTTCTCGATCTCTTCCTCTCTCTCCTTCTGGTAGCTTTATGACACAGATATTGTTATGCTTCATGTTGTCCCTTAAACTATTCTTATTTTTCAAAAGTCTTTTTTCTTTTTCTTGCTCTAATTGGGTGTTTTTTCCTACCTTGTCTTCCAAATTACTGATTTGATCCTCTGCTTCATCAAGCCTGCTGTTTATTCCTTCCAATGTATTCATTTCAGATATGGAACTCTTCATTTATGACTGGTTCTTTTTCATGGTTTCTATATCCTTTTTTATGCTGTGAGCATCCTTATAATCATTACTCTGAACTCTATATCTGATAAATTGCTTACCTCCATTTCATTTAGCTCTTCTTCTGGAGTATTCTCTTGTTCCTTCATTTGGGGCCTGTTTATCTTCTCATTTTGGCTGCATGTTTGTGTTTGTTTCTATGTATTAGGTAGATTTGTTATGACTCCCAGTCTTGGTAGGGTCACCTTATTTAGTAGGTGACCTGTGGGACCCAGTGGCACAGTCTCCCTGATCACCAGTACTGGGTGCTCTAAGAATGTCCCTTGTGTGTGTTGTGTGGGCCCTCCTATTGCAATCGTGTCTTGATTGCTATTGGCCTACTGGTGTGTGGGCTCGACCCTCAGGCTGGCTGACAGTGAGGCTCAACCCCCAACATAACGTGCAGCCTGCTGTACAGATGCTGATAACATGAAACAAAATTCACCTCAGCGGAGTCTGGTGCCTGCCAATATCTGCCTGTGGATATGGTACTTGTGAAGCTTATTGGATCCTGCTCTGTTGTTGGTTGAAGCTGGCCATTAGGTGTGTTCATTCTGGGCCTCTTCATAGGGACTCTGGTGCAGGTCAATGTCAGACTCCATCTGTGACTGGCCCTGAGCAACCTGTTTGGAGGTATCAGTAATCCACATCTTGTGGCTCCTTTTGCTGGGCTGGGTAAGTATGGAAAAGACCAAGCTATGAACCAAGGTCAGCCTTTACTAGCTCTGGGCCCAGGAGCAGGTCAGGCAAAGACTCACAGCACCCAGAAATCAGACTCTGCCTGCAGGCTGTCTCTTGGGCTCAGTTATTTAGTGAGCCTCTGACTGTACTCCTCAGCAGGGCATAAATTCCACAGGGTAGGGCAAGAGGTATTCCAATGGACAGGGCTATTGCTTCCCTCAGGCTAATACTGCATGGATGGGAAAGCTCTGCTTGAGAAAGATGGTTTCGATAGTTTGGGGGAATGACTCAGCACAGAGATCCTGGTGGCTGTCCTCTCAGCTCTCTTCCCAGAGCCACCAACACCTCAGACTTTCCTCACACAGCTCTAGTTCACTCTGCCCTTCCTCTGCCAGAGCCCAAGGTGAGTGACAGCAAACAAAATTTTGTGTGTTGGCCCTTTAAGAAGGTGCCTGCATTTCTAGCCATCTCTCCCTCCTGGACAGAAACCATGGCTGATTTTCATAGCCAATGTTATGTGGGCACCTTTTTCAGGTCTGGTGCTCTGGGCTGGGGAGCCCGGCTTGGGGTTAAGACCACAAATTTCTCATGGGGAACCCCTCACAGCTGCGATATAACTCCAGGACTTCAGAAGCTGCCTGTGGGAGCCTGGCCAGCTCTCTTGCACCTCCGCACTTCCTACCAGTCTCAATATGGCCTCCTCTGTAAGTCCTTGGTCATAAGGCTTCTCTTCGGCTAGTCTTCAGTTGGTTATTCAGGCTGCTTTTTCTATATTTATTTGTAATTACAGTTTGGTCCTGGTAGAAGGTCAGTGTAGCTTCCACCTAATTCCTCACTAATGTGCTTTAATATAAAGATGTAATTTAAATATAAAGACACAAATAGGTGAAAAGTAAATGGATAAAAAATATATATCATATAAACAGTAAGATTAATATCGAAGCAGATCTATTAATATCAAATAACGTAGACTTCAGACAAAGATTATGAAAAAAGTGGAACATTTCAAAACAATAAAAGGAAGACAAACAATAATGAATGTCTATGCACCTAATCACTTTAAACATATGATGTCAAAATTGACAGAATTAGAGAAACAGACAATTTTACAAGTATGGTTATAGATTTTACATTCCCTTTCTCAGCATTTGATAGAACAACTAGACAAAAATTCTGTGAAAACATAAAAGATCTGGACAACACTATGAACCACCTTGAGCTTATTGACATTTACAAAACACGACACTTAGGTGAAAAGTGATAGTGACTCAAATCAGGTGAGAGCATTGAAGGGTGACAAGTGATCAACTCTAGATATATTTAGTCTGACTTGGGAAAGTCACCTAACATTTCAAAACATTGGTTATAAATCAGTGAAATGAGGATAAATAGTACCAACCTCTTGAATTGTTGTGGAATTAAATGAGATAGTGCTTAGCATAGTGCATGACTCAGAGTAAGCAATCAGTACACTTAGAATTAGTCTTACTATTACAGTCTTGGGAAATAATTTCATTCATTGAAATTCATCCTATGTGACAGGGCCTAATATGGGCACAGAGGATACATATTTGAATATAATGAGGTTTATTAAGGAGGTCACACCTTATAGATGCAATGGAAACCAAATATTGCACTTCATTGAAGTACCAATGGGAGCAGGAATGTCCATCAGTGATAACAATGGGACATAAAAGCCACCACATTAAGTCAGAGAAAGACAAATACCATATGATTCCACTTGTATGTGGAATCTAATGAATAAAATAAACAAATAAACAGAATAGAAACAGATACATAGATACAGAAAAAAGACTGATAGTTGTCAGAGGGGAGAGGTGTTGGGGGCTGAATGAAAAAAGGTGAAGGGATTATGCCAAAAAACCTCAAACAAACCCATAGACACAATCAACAGTTTGGTGATTACAAGAGGGAAAAGGAAGTGAAGCGGAGGTAGAAAAGGGTAAAGGGAGGATGGTGATGGAAAAAGACTTTAGATGGTGAATACACAATACAAGGTACACTTGAAACCTATATAATTTTATTAACCATTGTTACCTTCATAAGTTCAATAATTTTTTTAAAATGAAAAAACAAACCACCACACTCATTTGTCATTGTCTTTCAGGAGGACACAGATGTGATTCTTAGCATTTTACCACTCTCACAATTTTATCTTCGAGTCCCTACGCAGAGTCAGATCACCCAATAATAGCTTTAAGTCAAACAAAAATTGGTGGAAAACAATAAGTGATACCTGATACTAGGTTTCAGGGTTGAACTTAGATTTCTCTATCTTGAATGAACTCAAGGTTTCTATTGTTTTTCACTAAGGAAAGACTGACCTTTATACAGTCCTGGTTTCTGTGGAATTAAAGGAGAATAGGAACTCTAAGAGCTGGAAACCCAAGATGGAGCATTTACAATAGATAGTTGAGAAGCACACTGTTTAAGTCATATCACATTCTGGTCATTAAATATCTTGACAATGAGGAAAAGAGCCTTTTCAAAGTAATTTTCAAAGATATTAATCCCAGAGGGTCTTATATGGGTTGGAAGAGAAATAAGGAAATTGTATAATATAATCCTATAAAACTAGTGGGTTGTAAGTAAGTGATTCTATGTGCACTGGATCAATGCCTACATCTTTATTACACCTCCTATGAGCAAGTGCTGGGCCCAGAGAGTACAAAGAAAAATGAGGCACTCTTAGAGGTTTCCTCTAGGAGGTGGTATCAGTCTTGGAGGACACCCAGTGACCCAGGGATCATGCCACCAGCTCTGACTCAGGATAGATTCCTGGCCCTCAGAGACACCTGACTGTTGAGAGCAAAAGCCTAAGGAAGGGGACCCCTGGCCTTTGGACTGGATGCCTTCTGAGTGCCCCTCCAGGCTCATTCTCTACCTACAACCCTGCTCTGTGACCACAGAGGCTGTCTTTATCGGCTTTCCCATTTGTCTCCATTGCCATCAGGCTTCTGGTGAACTTTCACTGAGTGACACTGCATAGCCAACCTCAGGTCATGACAACAAATATCTGTTACTGTCTCATGTTACACAAGGGCTGATTTAAAAATCTGCTACCAAATATAAGGTCATAAATATTTATGCCTACATATGCTTCTAAGATTTTAATAGTTTTAGTCCTTAAATTTAGGTATTTGATCCTTTTTGATGTATTTTGTACATGGTGTGAGTTGGGGTCCAACTTTATTCTTTTAAAAGTATATATACATTGTCCCAGCATAATCTGTGAAAAAGACTATTCCTTTCCCCATTGAATAGCCTTAGCATCCATGTCAAAAATCATTTGAACATATATGTGAGGAAATATTTATGAGCTCTCTATTCTATTCCATTGTTCTATAGGTCTGTCTTTATGCCAGTACAATATTATTTTGACTACTGTGCTTTGTAGTAAGTTTTGAAATTAGGAAGTGTGCATCCTTCAATTTTGTTCTTTTTAAAGATTATTTTGGCTATTCTGAGTCCTTTGCAATTATGCATAAGTTTTAGAATCAGTTTGTCAATTTCTACAAAGAAGCTAGCTGGAATTCTGAGAGGGACTGTGTTGAATCTGTAGATCAATTTGAGGAGTATTGCTATCTTTAACAATATTAAACCCTTTAATTCATGAACATTGAATGTCTTTCCATTCATTTAGGTCTTTAATTTCTTTCAGCATTTTGTAGTTTTCAGTGTACAATTCTTACATCTCATTTAATCAAATTTATTCCTAAGTATTTTATTCTTTATAACATTATTGTAAATACAATTGTTCTCTCTTTTGTATGTACAATTCATTTTCATAATATATTTCTTTAACCCAACATATTCAAATATTATATTTCAACATGTAATCAATACAAAACTTATTGATGATGTAATTTGCATCCTTTTTTGTGCTAAGTTTTAAAAATCTGATGCATATTTTACACTTACAGCACATTTCAATTTGAACTAGCCACACTTCAAGTGCTCAATAGCTGCCATATTGGACAGTGCATGTATAGGTTTGTTTAAGAAATGTGTTCTTTTACATAGCCACTACCTAGTAGAAATAAGATATATGCTTTCAATTTTTTTATTACAGTTTACATTCAATATAACTTTATATTAGTTTTAGGTGTACAGCATAATGGTTAGACAATCATGCACTTTACAAGGTATTCCCCCTGAAGGGCAATATTTTGCGTTTAAATACTGAATGTTAAAACTAAATGGAACAGGCAATGTTAATATGGTTTCTGACTTTCCTCCATATATATTATTTTGATATATACAAATCAAGTGGGATATAATTTTTAAACTTAGTTTAGGTTTCTACTGATGGGTACTAGACAACTAGAAAGATAACTTTTTGACCTTAAAATAACTAATCAGGGTGGTTTCCTGAGGATAAATATTTCTTATTGTTTGCTGGTTAGACAGGATGTCCTCTTTAAGTTTTTATTTTATCTTTATTGTTGAAAGTATTACAGATGTCCCCTCCACCCCCTCACTAACCCCCTCTGCTTGGCTCCCACCCCATCCCCAGGCCTTCCTCCCACTATTATCTGTCCATGGGCTATGCATATATGCATATAAGTTCATTGGTTAATCTATTCCCACCCCACCTCTTCCCTCTGAAATACATCAGTCTGTTGCATGCTTCCATGTCTCTGGATCATTTTTTTGTCAGTTTATTTTGTTCATTAGATTCCACATATAAGTGAGATGATGTGATACTTGTCTTTCTCTGATTGGCTTATTTTACTTAGCACAATAATTTCCAGGTCCCTCAATGCTGTATCAAAGGGTAAGAGATCCTTCTTTTTCACAGCCGCATAGTATTCCACGGTGTAAATGTACAACAGTTTTTTAATCCATTCATGTAGTGATTGGCACTTGGGCTATTTCCAGATCTCAGCTATTATAAACTGCACTGCTATGAATACAGAGGTGCATATATTCTTTCTGATTGGTGTTTCAGGCTTCTTAGGATATATTCCTAGAAGTGGGATCACTAGGTCAAATGGTAGTTCCATTTTGAATTTTTTGAGGAAACTCTATATTGTTTTCCATAGTGGTTGTATCAGTCTGCATTCCCACCAGCAGTGTACTAGGGTTCCCTTTCCTCTACATCCTCACCAGCACTTGTTTGTTGATTTATTAATGATAGCCATTCTGGCAGGTGTGAGGTGATACCACATTGTCATTTTAATTTGCATCTCTCTGATAATTAGTGAAATTAAGCATGTTTTCATATGTCTCTTGGCCACTTGCATGTCCTCTTTAGCAAAGTGTCTATTTAGGTCCTCTGCCCATTTTTTAATTGGGTCATTTGTCTTCTTTTTGTTGAGTTGTATGAGAACTTTATATATTTTGGAAATTAATCTCTTATCAAATGTATCACTGGCAAATATGTTCTCCCATACAGTGAGTTCCCTTTTCATTTTGATGCTGATTTCTTTTGCTGTGCAGAAGCTTTTTATTTTGATGTCCCATTTGTTTATTTTTTCCTTTGTTTCTCTTGCCCTAGGTTATATCAGTGAAAATTCTGCTATATGAGATGTCTGATATTTTGCTGCCTACATTTTCTCCCAGGATTTTTATGGTTTCATGTCTTACATTTAAGTCTTTTATCTATTTTTAGTTTATTCTTGTGTATGGCGTAAGTTGGTGGTCTAGTTTCACTTTTTTGCATGTACCTATCCAATTTTCCCAGCACCATTTATTGAAGAGACTGTCTTTACTCCATTGTATGCTCTTGCCTCCTTTGTCAGATATTAATTGAGCATAATGTTTTGGGTCAATTTCAGGGTTTTCTGTTCTGTTCCACTGATCTATATGTCTGTTATTGTGCTAGAACCAGGCTGTTTTGATTACAGTGCTTTGTAGTATAACTTGATATCTGGTATTATGATCCCTCCAACTTTGTTCTTCCTTCTCAAGATTGCTGTAGCTATTCAGGGTCTTTTTTGGTTCCATGTAAGTTTTTAGAATATTTGTTCTAGATCTGTGAAATATGCTATTGCTATTTTGATAGGGATTGCATTGAATCTATATATTGCTTTGGGTATTATGGATATTTTAATGATATTAATTCTACCAATCCATGAACACAGTATATTCTTCCACTTGTTTATATCTTCCTCTATCTCTTTTTTCAATGTTCTGTAGTTTTCCAAGTACAGGTCTTTTACCTCCTTGGCTAAGTTTACTCCTAAGTATCTTAATTTTTTTGTTACAGTGGTAAATGGTATTTTTTTTTTAGTTTCTCTTTCTGAGAGTTCATTATTGGTGTAAAAAATGCCATCAATTTCTGGGTGTTAATTTTGTATCCTGCTACACTGCTGAATTCATTTATTAAGTCTAGTAGTCTTTTGGTGGAATCTTTAGGGTTTTGTATGTACAATATCATGTTATCTGCAAGTAATGACAGTATTACTTCCTCCTTTCCAATTTGGATGCCTTTTCTTTTTTCTTTTTATCTGATCCCTGTGGCTAGGGCTTCCAGTGAAAGCAGACAACCCTGTCTTGTTCCTGTTCTTAAGGCAAACACTTGTTTTCTTATTCTCTATTTTATTGGTCTCAGCTCTTATTTTCATTATTTCCTTTCTTTTACTAGCTTTGAGTTAGCTCTTCTTTTTCTAGTTTAAGGTTTAAATTATTGGTTTGGGGTCTTCTTTTTTTCCATAGGAATTCACAGCTATAAACTTTCCTCTGAGCACTGCTTTCACTGTATCCCATAATTTCTGGTATGTTGCATTTTCATTTTCATTCATTTCCAATTATTTTCTAATTTCACTTGTAATTTCTTTTTTGACTCATTAGTTGTGTAAGATGTGTTCATTTCCTCATATTTGTGAATTTTTCAGTTTTCCTTCTGTTAATTGATTCCTAGTTTTATTCCACTGTGCTTAGAGAAAAAACTTTGGGTGGTTTTAATCTTTTTAAATTCATTAAGACTTGTTTCGTGGACTACTATGTGTCTCTCCTGGAGAATGTTCCATGTACACTTGAGAAAAAAGTGTATTCTGCTGTTGTTGCAGTGTTCTACAGATGTCTGTTAACTCTAGTTGCTCTATAGTGTTGTTCAAGCCCTGTATTTCCTTCTCCACCTGACTTTTTGTTGTACTCATTATTGAAAATGGGGTGTTGAAGTCTCCAACTATTGCTGTTGAATTGTCTGTTTTTCCCTTTAATTCTGTCAGTTTTTGCTTCACATACTTTTAGGCTCGGTTGTTTGGTATGTATATGTTTGTAATTGTTAATTTTCTTGATGAATTGACCCTTTAATTAATATATAATATCCTTAGTCTCTGTTACAAGTTTTGTTTTTAGATTTTTTTTCCAGGTGTGCATTTATTGAAATCTGTGTAAAGGATTCCCAAGTGATACAGCATCCTTCCCCACCCCTACATTCGCTCTCACTTTAACTTTCAGTGACAAAAAAGGCAAGAAGTGATACATGTCAATGGTTATAAAAATTTACGTTCTGTAATAATTAAGAAAACCTTCTTCTCGATGTGTCAGTGGTTTCTGAAGGACTCCAGTGCCCAGCAGTCTACTAGCATGCCCATGGGAACTGACACAGTCACAGTTAACTTTGGAGCACTGAGAGTCTGCAGATTCACCTGCCCCCCCAGCTTCCACCCAGAGAGACAAAGGCATGGCGTGGAGAAAATAATCAAAGATGAGCCACTCAGCCCTCCAAAGCCAGAGCCGCACCAGAATACCCATTGGTTCATCTCCAGCAGTTCAATACCTTCAAAATCCAGACCCCAAATGTCCCATAATTTCTTTCATTGTGTGTTTTTTAAGGATTAGGAAATCGGAATTTTCTTGCAAGAATACATAAACAGTTTCTTGTTACAATTTCTGTCTTAAAGTCTACTTTGTCTGATATTAGCACAGCCACACCAGCTCTCTTTTGATTACTATTTGCATGGAATGCTTTTTACCATCCTTTTGCTTTCAACTTATTTTAAAGCAAGTTGCTTTTAGACAGTATATAGTTGAACTGTGTTTTTAATCCATTCTGCCAATTTCTGCCTTTACATTAGAAAATTTAATACATTTACATAAAGGAACTACTCATAAGGACTTACTTCTGCCATTTTACTATTTTTTTCTATATGTCTTATATATATTTTGTTCCTCACTTCCTCCAATACTGCCTCCTTTTTTGATTATTTTTTTTCTTTTACCATGTTGATTCCCCTTATATCTTTTTTGCATATTTTTGTTTTTTTCTTACTGGTTACCCTAGGATTACAATACATCTTCACTTTATAATAATTTAAATTAATACCAACTTATTTTCAATAGTATATAAAAACTTCTTTATAATTTCATTTTCCTCCTTTCTAATGTTTTTGGCACAAATTACATGTTTTTAAATTGTGTGGCCATCAACATAGATGTATAATTATTCTTTCATGCATTTTCTTGTTTTTGTAAGGGCTTTTTTCTTTTTTTTCGATTTTAGAGAGAGAAAGGAAGTGAGGAGAGGAAGAGAGAGAAACATCCATCAGCTGCCTCCTTCATGCTCCCTACTGAGGATTGAGCCCACAACCCAAGCATGTGCCCTGACCGGGAATTGAACCAGTGACCTCTCGGTGCACAGGACGATGCTCAACCAACTAAGCCATACTGGCCAGGGCCAATTTGGCTACCTTTTCATATGGTTTTAACTTACTGTCTAGTGTCCTTTCATTTCAGAATAAAAGACTCATTCTTGCAGAGTTATTCTACTAGTAATGAATTTCTTGTTTTTGTACATCTGAGAATGTCTTAATTTCTTCTTCATTTTTGCCACATATGAAAATTTTGATTGACAGTGTTTTTCTTTCATCACTTTAGATATGTCATCCCATTGCTTTCTGGACTCCATGGTTTCTGAAGAAAAACTGTTGCTGTTATTAAGAATAGCTGATACATGATGAGAAATTTTTTTCTTGCTGCTTTCAAGATTTTCTCTTTGTCTTTCCTTATCTTTTGACAGTTTGGCTATAATGTGTCTAGTGTGAATCTTTGAGTTTATCCTGCTTGGATTTCATTGAGTACCTTGAACATATAGATGCTTATCTTTCACCAAACTTACAATGTTTTTAACCATTATTTTTTCAAATATTCTTTCTCTTTCTCTCTCGTCTATCCTTCTGGGGCTCCTTATTATACATATGTTAATATCCTTGATGGTGTAACACAGATCTCTTAATCTCTGATCATTATTCTTTATTCTTTTCTCTTTCTGTTCCTGTGACTGGATAATCTCAATTGACCTATCACTGATTCTTCTCACTGTTCAAATTTGCTATTAAACTTCTCTAATGAATGACTTTTTCATTTCAGTTATTTTACATTTCAACTCCAGAATTTCTACTTGGTTCCTTTTAATAATTTTTTTCTCTTTATTGATAATCTCTATTTGGTGAGACATCATTGACCTGGTTTCCTATAGCTATTTAAACATATTTAAGATTTAAAGTCTTTGTCTAGTAAGCCCTACACCTGATTTTCCTCAAGGATGGTTTCTGTCAACTTCTTTTAATCCTATGAATGGATCATACTTTATTTTTTTTTGCATGCTTTATAATTTTATGTTTAAAACACATGGGCATGTTGAATATTATACATGGTAGCACTGGAAATTAAATTCTCCCCATTCCTAGGGTTTGCTGCTCCTATTTGTTGTGGGTTATTATTGTCTCTTTAGTGACTCTAAAGTATTTTCCTGCTGTCAGTATTCTTGGTTGTGTGTAGTCAGCTAGTGCTATGACAATGAGTTCCTTAAACAACTATAGCCAAGAAAAGAAAACTAACTATAGCTTGGAAAAGAAAAAACAAAATTACTGTCCTACCCTGGTTGGTGTGGCTCGGTTGGTTAGAGCATTGTCCCATACATGGAAAGCTCGTGGGTTCGGCTCCCAGTCAGGGCCCATACCCAGGTTTGGGGTTTGATCCCCAGTTGGGGCACCTGTGGGAGACACACAAACAATGTTTTACTCTCACATCTATGTTCCTCCCCCCCCCTCTCTCTCTCAAATCAATAAAGGAATGCCCTTGGGTGAGGATTTTTTAAAAAAATTACTGTCCCAATTTTTGCAGATTGGCTCTGCGTTGAGCATGCTTACAATGCTTAGCTAGGTCTTTTACAACTATACAATAGTCTTGACTCCATGTTAGGTTGGAGCCTAAAGGTCAGTCAGAAGTGAAAGTGCAGAGTCCTCAAAGGTCAGTCAGAAGTGAAAGTGCAGAGTCGTCTTAGGCATGCTCTGAACATGTGTCCAGCCTTGGGTGTGAGCATTACCCAGTATAAATGAAATTTTTATGTCTTTACTCTCCCATGTATCTCCTTTCTCAACCTCTTCCTTCCTAGGATTAAACAAACAAACAAAAAAGTGTCTGTTGCTTATTCTGATTGTTTTTATCCCTTGCCCAGACTGCTGCAACAAATACTTTTGTTTCTAAATGCTTTTGCAAAATGCTGCCTTAGAAGCCACTCCAGTGCTGGAGACACTTCAAATCAGATAAAACAAAGGCAAGCTTTTCCACTAGTCCTTTCGGGTGCCCCTAGACAGCTTAAAAAAACTCAACTACAGTTCACTGAATATAAGGTTCATCTTGCTCTCTCTGGCACCAGCACCTGCATCAGGTATGTAGGCTGCCATCTTCATGGCTGCCATTAACTTGGGAGATAAGGAGTGGCAAGTGGAGAATTTAAAAATATTACAGCACTCTCCCACTGAAATGCATCAGTTTCTTTCTTTATTAAGCTTTCCATGGTTGTTGTAAGTTTTCACTAGATTGCAGGGTTATGAGAAATTTATTCCAAAAATGTTTACCAGTTTATTAGTTGCTTTTGTGGAGGGATGGAATCCTGGAATTCCCTACTCTGGTATATTCAGTGATATAAATTGAAATAGTTCTGCAACTTACTTTATGAACAAGAATATGTTTAATTTTGTGAATGTTCTATGTGCACTTCAAAAGAGTATGTAATCTCCACTCTTAGATGAAGTACAATTTATATATCCATATGACCCAGTTAAAAATTAATGTTTTTTCTGCTTAACAATAATTGCTAAAATATATGGTTTTTGTTTCTCACTAGAATGATAGATATATGTATTTCCCCCCTCTAATTCTGTTCATTTTTGTTTTATACACTTTAGACTGTGTTAATAGGTGTCTGTTGGTTTAGATATATTTCTTCCCAGTGAACTGACTGTTTTGTCATTATTCAGTAACCGCCTTTATCTTTAGGTGTACTTTTAATCTTACAGTATAACATGAATGAAGCAATATCAGCTTTCTATTGATTAGGATTTGCCAGTATATATTTTTCTATCTTTTAATTTTAATTTATAGATTTGTATATGTCTCTTAAAAACAGCATATAAATGAGTCTTTTCTTTTCCAGTCTAATATAAGTTCTTTGATTGGAGCATTTAATTCATGTAATGTAACTGTTGATATATTTGGGTTAAATCTATTATATTTTATATTTTCTTTTTGTTTTGCACTTCCTTTGTTTTATTCTCTCTCTTGATTTCTATTTTATAGATTTTTTTCTCATTCTATTTTTCTCTTCCAATAGTCTGGAAATTAGTTATGTGCTCAATACTTATTATTTTGAAAATTCTCCTGGAAAATGTAATAGGCAAGCTTAATGTATCAGAGCCTAAAATTCAGTAATATTTTTATTCTCTTCCTGACCAACACACGATCTTTGGGAACTCTCATTCCTATCATCACGTTTCCAGACTTATGGGCTACTTTTGTCATGTAGTTAGTTTAAGCTTATTTTTCTTAATATTACAAGATATTATTAGCATTATTTGCAGTTAATATTTGTTTAGCATTACCTTTATATTTATCATACTCTGCTCTTCAATTCCACTTGCATCTCAGACTTACCATTTGGGGTCAAATTCCTCTGCTTGAAATACATCCTTTACAATTTCATGTTTTAAAGTTTGTTGGGAGCAAACCCTGAGTTTTAGCTTTCTTTCTTTCTTTTTTTTTTTTTAGGAACAAAATAGCATCACCAGGTGTATATGTGGGTTAGCAAACTTTCAAATTTCACCTGTATACCTTTGATCTACACTAAAAGGAGGCAGTTGGCAGGGCAGATTTGGTATTTGAGAATGAACCAGTAGAAGAGAAAGAACTATATAAAAGTCATAACCTAACTGAAGTGACCATATCTCCGTGTTCACCCATTTTTTTTGGACCTTATTATTATTAACATTCTTCATTCTCAAAAGTTTTATAGTTTGGATAATAAATTCTGTGGTCACTTGAATTAAACCCAAATGATTTCTAGTCCTCTTGGCTTTTGGAGCCATGCTTTCATTTGTATTTAATTCAAATAGCTAGGGACTTTCATTTCTGATGAAATGGAAAAATTGGGGCAGTCTAGTGTTTTCACTTGAGAATAAGCAGAATAAGCACATAAAATACAAAAAACTGAAATAGAAAAAACATTAAAGGTTTACCACAAGGCTAAAACCATGTGCGAAGATTCCAAGGAAAGATGAGCTGGCAGTTACAACTGCTTTTCCAGAGGTATTTGCTAATTCTGTGTGTGTAGCCAGAAGCAGGAATCTAAATTTTGTCTAGGAAGAAGGCTGCTGCTAGGTAACCAAAATAAGCAAAACCTGTTTGTCTTGTGGGGCTAAAAAGACAAAATGGAGGCTTGAAGGACCAAGAATTCAGTAAAAAGAGAGGGCTGGAGAGCTGAGCCTGACATACAAAGAGTTTTCTCCTTAAAACATTTGCGAAATTATGCAGCTGCATGAGGCAAAGGCAAAAATAAATAAATGAAATGAAATAAAATCATAAAGCCTCTCAGTGTTCCTCATTTCTTCGATTGTTTTTTGCCAAAGGAATTCTAATGACTTTCTCAACTCTCAAAAGCAGGGTTGAAGTTTGAACAGTTTGTGGTTTTGTTTTGTTTTGTTTTCCAGTCTTACTCTACTGAGGAGACAGTAGTTATAGTGCTTGATTGCTAGGGGAAAATGTCATAATTTTCAAAACTGGTTAACCCAGAAGATGCAAGAAAAGGAAGAAAACAAGGCATAAACCAGGGTGGGGAATAGAAGGAGAAAAACAGCAAGAAAGTAGAAATAAATCCAAATATCTCAATAATTACAATAAATATAAATAGACTATTCCAGTTCAAAGATGAATGGTAGTCAAACTGGTTTTTAAGAAACCAACCAACCATACACTGATTATAAGAGACAGTTCTTAAATAAATAATGAGGGATATTTTATAATAATGAAGAGTTCAGCAGACATGATAAAGCCACACTATCTATGCCCTGTAACCTCAGAACTGTAAGAATTCACAGAGGAGAGTATGCTGACATTCCCTTGGCTGTTGCTTATAACCTTTCCCGCCCATTTACCTCACACAGTTCAGTTTCCTCTCAGCACTGGTCATCTTGGCTTCCTGCCCGCTTGCCTTCTGTCTTCACTGCTTTATCCCAAGAGTGGACACATCCCTCTTCCTTCATTCCTGACAAACACAACACTACGGCTTGTAGCAGAAGGTTTGGATCACAAAAGGACTTTATTACACAGAACAGAAAATGCTTTAAAATTAATAATGACTTCAGTGTTCCTCATTTCTTCGATTGTTTTTTGCCAAAGGAATTCTAATGAGTTTCTCAACTCCTGTTGCTGTCTCATCTCTACTTTCCCTTGGATTCCAGAACTTTAGGAACTTTACTCTGCCAAGAGTAAAACTAAAATATTCCTGTTATTTAATGTTACAGAAAAATTTTCTGCCCCTTTGTTTCAAATTCATCCTTCTAAACTTGTGGATTGGATGGTTGTGTGGGCTTGCTAAGCCTGTGTGTATTTAACAGACAGCTCCATCACAGTATCTTTCTAAGCACAACAGCAGTCTGTCTTCTGATGTGTGATCTTAGAATGCAGAAACAGCTCAAGTTTTTAAAAAGCATTTCTTCACCCCTTTGTTTCCTGCTATGGCTATATTACAGATGCCAAAAGAGAGGGAGAAGGGGCATGTAGAAGAAAAATTTCTCATGAGGTAAGAAGAGCTGGAATCTACAATTCAGTATTTGCTTTTGCAACAAAAAGCAGTATCTTCTGTGAGATTTTTGGGATGAATGGAAATGGGGAGCAGAGAGGCAGGTCAGATATGTTAAGATGCATGGAGTATCTGAGAACTTTTATTTGCAGATGAGCTGCATATTACTAATATGCATTTGAAGGTGACTCTATCCATAAAGGAGTTTGGAAGAATAAACTGACCTCTTAGTGCAGGTTGCAAATGAAGAAGCCAATTGCCAAAGTGAAAATATAAATGGCAAAGAGTTTCAAAATAAACAGCACTGAAGATGAAGTTGTAAAGTTTAACTCTGACGGGAGACAAGTTGAAATTTGTGCGGGCAGAGGAAGATTGTGAGTTGGATATGGGGTGAGGGTTGCATATGAGATTATTCTGATGTGAGTTGAAAGTTAAAAACAACCAAACAAAAACACAGAACACAGAAAAGCAAGTATCACACGATCTCACTCATATGTGGAATCTAATGAACAAAACAGATCCAGAGATATAGAAGCATGGAACAGACTGATGAAACTCAGGGGGAAGGCAGGGGTGGGGGGTGGGTGGGGAGAGGTTAATCAAAAAGCTTACATGCATATATGCATAACCCATAGACACAGACAATAGTGTGGAGAGGCCTGTGGGGGGGGGGGTTAGATGTCGGGTGGAGGGGATCAATGGGAGGGTGAAGGGGAAACCTGTAATACTTTCAACAATAAAGATAAATTAAAAAACAAAAACACAGAACATAAAATCCGTAAGTGCTGGATTAATTTTAAGATGAAGATGGTGCGAAAGCAGTGAATCTTAGATGTTGACAGGGTTGATCACTCTATTGGCTCTTTAAATGTAATTCAAAACCTTAACTCACACCCACTCAGATTTCCTCTCTGCAGCAGTTTGGTCTCTGCCAAACGCTGGGTAATAAATAGAGTCTGCAAGCTCTCTGAACACAGAGCTGCAGCTTTTCATAGGAGAAATCAAAACAAGATCACGAGGTAAGAATGAAACCACTATTTTGAAAGATTTTTGTCAGGTTTTGCAAAATAAGGTCTTGGGAACCATGAAGAACTGTTTTATATTTATATAAAATAAATGAGGCTGATTTGCTATTATTATTGTAAATAGCAGTATAAGTTGATGATAGTTGCTGCCAACTTATAATTTCATTTTAATTTCCTTTGGGTGATTTGGAAAATTAACTAATTGCTAAAATAAGATTGTAATAATCTTTATAGTATATGTTCCCCTCCCCCGCCACAAAACTTCACAAAGAATGTTAATAATTCTATTTCATACTGCTAATGCTTATCCAAGACAAACTTACAATTGTTTAGGTGCCATCTCCTCAAAATCATCTGCTAAAAAATAAACCATTTGTGAAAAAAATAAGAAATTAATATCCTAACAAGGTAAATACAAAAGCTCATTAGTTTTGCTACTTTTCTTCATTTAAATTTTCCTTTAAAGTTTGTTTTGTTCTCTTTATTTCTTGCTGTCTGTCTCATGGCATTTTTTTCCTCCTTTCCTTTTCTCTGCCTTACCTTTCCATGCATGAATATATGCCTCCAGACTATTTTAATAATGAGGCAAAGCAAGGCAGAAGCAGTCACTACGAGTAACTGTTACTAATCACTGAACATGTACTAAATGTGAGACATTTCCCACATTATCCCATTTGATGCTTTTGGCACCTCTGTGACATAAATATTGTCTTTTCTATTTATAAAATTAAACAAGCGAGATTTGGAAAGATTGTACTAACCCAGAATGACATAATCAGTAAATTTTAGACCAGAGATTAAAACCCAGATGTAAGACCCGTGAAGGAGAAAGAACCATGAAGGAAGCTGTATTCCAAGCAACTTCATTTAGTGCATCTCTAATCCTCTTTGAGTAGCCATCATCTATTCAGTTTTCATCATTCTCAAGCTTAAAAATATTAGTGAGATGACATTAAAACCCAACACCTATTTTCTTTAGGGCTACATTCATTGCCATCTGAATGAAATGTCAGCCACCATGCTCATATGTAAGTGTCATTTGCCATTTCCATTGGTATTGCTGGAACCCAGAGGAGTCCACCTACAAAATTGGCTGGGTGCTTCACTTTTAATCAGCACACTAATCTACATCTAATTCCCCTTCACCTTATAAATTGGATGATCGTCACAATTTTCTCTAGTGCATCTGAGCTCTTTTGCAATTGTATGAATATTTTGCTCATTATGTCTCTTGGATTTCCTAGCAAAGATTTAATATTTTCTTTCTTTCTTTTTTTAATCCTCACCAAGAACATGCTTAGATTTGGGGGAGGGGGGGGCGGACGTCACTGTGAGAACATTGATTGGTTGCCCTCTGTAAGCGCCCCGACTGAGATTGAACCTAGAACCTTTTGGTGCACAGAACGACACTCAACCAGCTGAGCCACTCCAACCAGGCTCAATATTGTCTTCAAGAGTTTGACAGAACTTTATAGTTTTTCATGTCTGCTGTGTTCAAATCTAAACCACTCTAACTTCTTAGCCTGCTGGCTCTGTCAATAGGCAGTTGTTTAAGAAATGCTATAAAGAGGAGATTATATGCCTTTTCCCATCTACATAAGAATGCCCAAACCTGTAAATAATTTTTTATTGATTTGAGAGAGAGAGAAGAAAGAAACACCAATTTGTTGTTCCACTTATTTGTGCATTCATTGGTTGATTCTTGTTATTTGCCCTGACCCCAGTAAAGAATTTTTAGAAGAATTTATTTGAGCATGAAAACAATGCTGGGAAGCAAGATCTCAAATGCTCTTAAGAATGAGTTTTGCAATTTCCTTTATGCTTTTGGAATTAAGGAGGGAACATAAGGAAGATTACAGGAAGGTGGAAGAAAGCAAGTGGGGATTGAATTACAGGATAGTTAACAAGATTATGTGCTCTCCAGTAGTTAAGCTTCGAGAGGGGTATTACTTCTGGCATTTCAAAGGTGTGTTAACCTAGATGCACAAGAACTATGGACAAGGCTAGTTTAAAACCTTTCACTAAAGTTACAGGCCTTCCCAGCAGGGCATGGCTCAGCGGTTGAGCATCGACCTAGGATTCAGGAAATCAAGGTTCGATTCCCGGTCAGGGCACATGCCCGGGTTGTGGGCTCAGTCCTCAGTCGTGGGCGTGCAGGAGGCAGCTGAGCAATGACTCATCATTGATGTTCCTATCTTTCTCTCTCTCCCTCTCCCTTCCTCTCTCTGAAATCAATAAAGATATATTTATTTAAAAAAAATAAAAGAAGAAGAAGAAGAAGTTATAGAACTGGGTTGAGACTACCCACTATGACCTGCCCAGTTTGGAATTTATAATCACATCGCCCCATGAGGTTACTTTCGGTTACATTTATTATAGCTCCTTTTTTTTTGTCCACATCCCTGTGTTCTTTCATTTGGGGGCTTATTACACCCAAACATGAATTTTTTCTCTAACCTGAACTTATCAGTTCTAGTTTTCCCTCCTGAGTTTTTACTTTTTTCTATTATCTTTTATACATATATTGTATGTATTATTTGTCCACATTCTTTGGCAATCCTGTTTAAACAATACTTTATCAGTAGTCAACATGATTACTTCATAGCAGTAAATTGGTAGTAGTAGTATTGTTAGTTTCCTTGAGTGATATTTTTTTCTAATCTTTTTTAAAAAGCTTCAGTCACAGACATATGTGCCAACATTCATTCCAATGTAATCTGGTGGCTATCTTCAGCTTCCTCTTTTAAAAAATTTACTATGACTTGTATAAGATCCATAGTACCTGAATGTGTATGTAGCATTACTTTATCAAAAAGGGTGAGTATTTTTCTTCACTCTTCTCAAGTGCCATATGATTTGTGAAACCATAATTGCAATTGTCATTATGTGGTGGTTGTTTAATAGAATAAAGTAGATGTCATTAACTCAAAGGAGCATAAGTTGTTTTACTAAGAAATTTTGGAGGGTTCTATGCCTAGGATATGATGTGTAATGCTTACATCTGGCTGCCCAATTATTATTACCATTTATTTTGTCAAGTGGAAGGATTTCTCCTGAGTGCTATGAAGTCCATGAGATCAGGCTCAGTATTTAGAAGCATTAAAGTCATTTGCATTGAGATGTGCCAGTGGGGAGAAAATATTGTTCATAAATCCTTATATCTCTTAATTCATTATAGTATAAAAATTAGATAGAATTCCATTTCTTAGTAGCACACACACACACCCCTTTTTTTCTGGTTATTTGTGGCAAATGCTCCTAAAAGAGCACCTGTGTTTAGACTCATTTGTTCTCCCTACTATCTATCTAGGCAGGCACAACCTTGCAGTTACTACTATAACCTCTAGGGTTGCAGTTCATTGTTATTTCCAGATAACTTTTATACCTGTACTATGCAAGGCCTCTTAGCAAATGAAGGGACATGAGTTACATTCTTTTGCTCTGCATTGTTGGGTGTACTCACAAAGAGTAGAAAGCTTCCAAACTTAAATGTCTTCCATTTTTAAATGTCTTCTAAAAGTCAAATTCAATATTACCTAGTGCACGATGCAGTGTATTACTGGGTGGTGATCACATTTTTGGCTGTGAAAAAAAAATCTCATGGTCCATCCAGGGTTGTTCAAAATGTTTAATAGCTGGTATGGCATGAACATAGATAAATGAAAAAGGACCCAGTCGCATGGAACATGTGTCTATTTCCTGTCTGACCATTTTCTAGTCAATTTGAATCCAGTCACCTCAATTAATTCTTTTTTAAAAATATTTTAAAATTTTTTCAATTACAGTTGGTGTGCAATATTATATGTTTCAGGTGTACATCCCAGTAATTAGACATTTATATAACTTACGAAGTGATGACCCTGATAAATCTAGTACCCATCTGACACCATACGCAGTTATTACAATATTATTGACTATATTTCTTATGCTATACTTTATATCCCCATGATTAATCCATAACTGCCAATTTGTACTTCTTAATCTCTTTACCTTTTTCATCCATCCCCCAAGCCTCCTCCCATCTGAAAATGGCCAAGTTGCTCTCTGTATCTGTGAGTCTGTTTTTGTTCTGCTGGTTCGAATATTTAGTTTTTCAGAATCCACAAATAAGTGAAATCATATGGCATCTGTCTTTCCCTGTATGACTTATTTCACTCAGCACAATACCCTCTAGGTCCATGCATGTTGTTGGAGATGGCAAGATTTCATTCTTTTCTTCTTTTTTTTTATGGCTAAGCCATATTTATTGTATATATGCACCACTTCTTCATCCATTCACATATTGGTGAACACTTAGCTTCTTAGCTTGCTTCCATATCTTGGCTATTGTAAAGAATGCTGCAATGAATGTATATATGGATGCATATGTCCTTCCAATTTAGTGTTTTGGGTTTCCTCAGATAAATATCCTGAACTGGAATTGCTGGGTCCTTATTTGTCTCTTGTTATAGCCTTTGTTTTAAATTCTATTTGTCTGGTCTAAATATTGCCACCCCAGCTATTTTTGTTGTTGTTTTCATTTTCATTAAATATATTTTCCATTTCTTTACTTTCAATTTATGTGTGTCTTTCGATATGAAGTGAGTCTCTTGGTAGACTGCGTATGTTATGAATCTTATTTTCTTATACGTTCATCCACCTTTTTGATTGGAGCATTTAATCCATTTGCATTTAAAGTAATTATTGATATGTATTTATTGTCATTTTATTATTCATAGTTTATATTTTATTTTTCTTCTTCTTAAAGAAAATCCTTTAATATTTCTTATAATACTGGTTTGGTGGTGATTAACTCCTTTAGCTTTTTCTTGTCTGGGAAGCCCTTTATCTGTCCTTAGATTCTAAATGATAGCTTTCCTGGGTAGAGTAATCTTGGTTGTAGGATCTTGCTTTTCATCACTTTGAATATTTTGTGCTAATCCCTTTTGGCCTGGAAAGTTTCTGTTGAGAAGTCAACTGACAGTCTTCTGGGAGCTTCCTTGTAGGTAATTAACTGCCTTTCTCTTGCTGCTCTTAAGATTCTTCTTTGTCTTTAACATTTAGCATTTTATTTATGATGTGTCTTGGTGTGGGCCTCTTTAGGTTCACCTTGTTTGGGACTCTCTGTTTCCTGCACTTGTGCATCTATTTCCTTCACCAAGTTAGGGATGTTTTCTGTCATTATTTTTTCAAATAGGTTTTCAATTCCTTGCTCTTTCTCTTCTTCTTCCGTGACCCACATGAAGCAAATGTTAGTATGCTTGATGTTGTCCCAGAGGTCCCTTAAACTATTCTCATTTTTTCGATTTTTTTTTTCTTTTCTGATTGGGTTGCTACCTTATCTTCCAAATTGCTGATTCAATCTGTTACTTCATCTAAACTACTGTTGATTCCTTCGAATGTATTTTTCAGTTATTATATTCTTCATTTCTGACTGGTTCTTTTTTATATTTTCTATCTCCACTTTTATGTTTCCTATCTCTTTGTCAAAGTTCTCACTGAGTTCATTTACTCTTCCCCTAAGTTCATTGAGTATCCTTATAACCAGTATTTTGAATTCTGCATCTGGTAGATTGCTTATCACCATTTCATTTAGCTCTTTTTCTGGGGTATTGTCCTATTCTTTTATTTGGGACATGTTTCTTTGTCTGCTCATTTTGGCTGCCTCCTTGTGTTAGTATTAGGTAGAGCTGCTACATTGCCTAGTCCTGGTAGAGTGGTCTTATGTAGTAGGTGTCCTGTAGGGCCCAGCGGTGCAGCTTTCCCAGTCACCTGAGCTGGGCACTGCAGGTACAATCCCATTCTCCCTCTCCCACATGTGGGCTGTGTCCAGGCTCCTGTCATAGTTGAGCCTTGATTGCTGTTGGCATGTCAATGGGAGGGATTGACCCCCTTGGTTGATCAGCTGTGAAGACCAGCCGAGACTACAGCAGAGGACCTGCCATGCAGGGACCACCTTTGTGGAGCAGGACTCACTTCAGCGGGGCTCTGGTGCCCAATGAGTCTGCCCCTTGAGTGTATAACTCACGGAGGTGGTTGGGTGGTGTTCCAGTGTGTTCTGAAGTTGACTACCTAGTGTGCTGGTTTTGGGTCCTCCCAAGAGGTGGAAGCCAAGATTAGACACCACCTATGCTCTGCTTGGGGCCACCTGGGATGAGCTACAAAATGATCTGCAGATAGCTGCTACTTATCCTGGGTTTGAAGGTGCCCAGGAGAGGCTAAGCTGTGAACTAAGGCCGGCTGCTGCTAAAGCCAGGCCTAGGGCTACTTAGCAAGAGGTATGGAATACACAGAGGCCAGTGAGGCATGAGCCAAGGCAGGCTATCTGTATGAAAAAGCTACTGGAAGAGACTTGGGTGAGCCCACAGTTTGGGGTGTGGGACATCTCAGAGAATCATCAGGGTAGGCAAACAGTGTTAGCCAGGTTGATGGAGACTAAGATATGGTGACCACCTTCAGGAGGAGGGCTCAGAAAAGAAACAATGGCTTCAGTTCTTCTGGAAGAAAGACACCCCTCCAGCCCTTGTTCCAAAGCTAGACAATTCAGTTCCTCCTGTATGTCCCTGGTGCCTTTTGAGCTTCTGTCTGAGCACTGGAGCTCAGAGTGAGTGAGTCCAAATCAATCTGTGTGCTGGTCCTTTATGAGGAACTTCCTGGGACCCCAGAAGCCCTCTGTCTCACTCAGCCATAATCCCCTCTGGTTTTCACAGCCAGAAGTTATGGGGATTTCTGTTTCTGGTACTGGGACCCTGGGCTGAGGGGCCTGGTGTGGGGCTGGAACCCCCTCACTCTTCAGAGGGGAACCTCCACAGCTGATATATCCCTCCTGTTCCGCGTATCCACCCCTCGTGGCTTCTTTTGTATGTCCTTAGTTACAGGACTTCTGTTCTGCTAGATTTCAGGTGGTTCTAAATGTTGGTTGTTCTATGGTTTAATTGTAATTTTGATGTGGTCATGGGAGGATGTGATTACCACATTTACCTTCTTTGCCATCTTGAACTACAATCTCAACTCATTCTTTTTTTTAAAAAATTGATTTTTGGAGAGAGGAAGGAAGAAAGAAAAAACATCAATGTGGGAGAGAAATATGGATCAACTGCCTCCCACATTTGCCCCTACCGGGGATCAAACCTGCACTATGTGCCCGACTGGGAATTGAACCCTCGACTCTCCAACAAACTGAGCCACGCTGGCTAGGGCTCAATTTATTCTTAAACACAGATGTTGATGCTCCTTTAATTACTTTAACCATGAAATAGAGTACTTATTTAATTCTGTTAATGAGTCTCCTTGACCACCAACTTGAGAATGTGGACTCCATATATTTTAGAATCCACTGACAGTCTCTCTTTCCTTTAACTTAAATTTCATTAACATATAAATATAACATACATAAAATTGCACAAATCATGACTGCACAACTTAATGAACTCACAAAATGAGCAAACCTAAGTACTTGTATAGAAAAATAGAAGAGTACAGAATTCCAGAAGCCTCTTCATGCTACTCTCTACCTCAAGAATAGCCATTATTACGTATTCTAATATTATATATTCAATTTGCTGGTGTTGTTTCTGAACTATTTATAAATGAATTCATACATTATATACCCTTTTGTGTCTTGCCTCTTTCATTCAACATTACGTTTGTGAGTTTCATCTGTGTTGTTGCAGATGTAACTTGTTTATTCTCATTGCTGGTTAGAATTCCTCTAAATAAATGTGCCACAATTTATTTATTATACTGTAGATGGACATTTGTATTGTTTCCAGCTTAGAGTTATGTGACTAAGATGCTATAAACATTCCCTGACATGTCTTTTGGAGACATTTTTATGCCTTTCTATTGGGTATATAACTTCAAGTAGAATTGTTGAGCAAAAGGCGTGCATATGTTCAGCTTTCGTGGATACTACCAAATTAGTTTCCAAAATGGTTGTAGCAATTTATACTCTCATTAGCCATGTATATAAATTCCAGTTGTCCTGAATCCTTACAAATACCTGGTATTTTCTGTCTTCCTCATTTTAGCCATTCTGATAGCTGGGCATTGTGGTTCTCTTCAACTTTAATGCATACATTTTTATATTTTGACCTTTCCTAGATATATGTCATGTCAGATTGGGGCAACTAGTATTGTTTCCCCAGACTTGAGCTAGCTAGCAAATACACTTTAGAAAGAGAAAATATTTTCTGGGATTGTCATTTTGGAGGTGAGGCACTCCTCTGTTGTGTCCCAATTGCAAGGCAACACAAATTAGAGAAGAAAATAAGCCATCATATTGCATTTGGGTTTCAAAAAAATAGTCAGGAATCACTTTTTCAAAAATGTTATACTATAGTAGAAAAACAAAGGATTATTCTCTTAATCCCATGGTCACAAATTGAGTTTCTTTAGACTCTGACTACAACATACATTAAGAATTAAGTCAAGTTATTGTTGAATAATTATGAGCTAATAACAATCCACCCTCTTTCATTTTCTTAATTAAAGCATTGTTCAAATAACATAAATTAGCAAAGTATCTGCTTTATGTGATGTATCACAAGCATTTGATAAACTTGATCATCTAGGGGTTCTACATGTGACATCAAAGTACTAAATTCTGCCTTAGCCCATTTTGCTCAGTGGTTAGAGCGCCAGCCCTGGGACTAAAGGGTCTCAGGTTTGATTCCAGTCAAGGGCACATACCTTGGTTGCAGGTTCCATCCCTGGCCCTGGTCAGGGAGCATGCGGGAGGCAACCAATCAATGTGTCTCTCACATCAATGTTTCTCTCTCTTTCCCAATCTCTCTGAAAAAGCAATGGCAAAAAGAAAATATCCTCGGGTGAGGATTAAAAAAAATTTTTTTTACAAAAGTACTTAATGCTGATTAGTTGACTGGTTTTTGTTCTTTTTTAGCACAAAGAATATTCTTGTCATCTGGTTGGGTGTCAGAAGCCTTAAAATAGAAGTTCAGGCAAAGCAAAGTGTGTTTTTGAAATTCATCTTTAGTCTTCATAGTATAACTAGCAAGCAATTTACAAACCAGTAGTTCACTCTCATTCTTAAGGAGAAAACATTTTTAAAAATGTTTTTCTTGCCTGGTCAGGCGTGGCTCAGCAGTTGAGCATCGATCTGGGATCCAGGCGGTCGGGGGCTCAGGGTACATGCCGGGGTTGCAGGCTCCATCCCTGGTCGGGAGCGAGCAGGAGGCAGCCAATCAATGACTACTCTCTCATCACTGATGTTTCTGTCTCTCTTCCTCTCCTCTCCTCTCTCTGAAATCAATAAAGATATATTTTTAAAAATTAAAAATAAAAATGTTTTTATTTTTAAAACTGGTACATTTATCTTCCACCAGTGCAAAGTTTTGCTACCTCAATTGGTACTTTAGGCTCCCTTTTCTTGGTCCTAGATTTTAGAGACTAGAGTCCTTCATTTCCTATTTCCATAAACATCTGGCTCATTCTTTTATAAACTCCTCTTGTTATTTCTTCATTTTCCAAAGCTGCCTTCAGGTGAAACCTACTAGTTCCCAGGATCTACTCCAGAAGTATCTAGTAGCATCCCTACACACTGGGAATGGAGATTAGGTATACTTTCACTGGCTTTAAACATATATATATATATGTGAAATCTGAAATAAATTTCTTCTTATCAATGTTTTATGTGGTTGAAAAATATACCCAAATCAGCCTTTTTTTACAAATAATCCAATTTTAAGTTATATATATCACTCTATCCTGAAGACAATCTTCAAAATCTAAAGACGTGTTTATCTAAAAAGCTCATTTCTCACTTAATAAACTAATGGACAGAAATTATTCAATGACATGGAAGCATGGATCAGACCAACAAATCTCAGAGGGATGGAGCTGAGTGGGTGGGTGGAGGGAGAGAGATTAACCAAAGAATTTATATGCATATATGCATAACCCAAGGACACAGACAATAATGTGGTGAGGGGCTGGGGAAGGGGGTGGGGCAGGGTGGTATGGGTCAATGGGGAGAAAAAGGAACGTCTGTAATATTTTGAACAAAAATTTTTAAAAAGTAAAAATAAATTAATTAAAATAAATTTAAAAAAATTAAAATCTCATTCCTCTTAAAAAATAGCAAGTCACCTGATAGAATCTAAGGTAGGTAATGCCTCAAAAACTATGTATTTGTTAGCATTTGAAATTGTGCAAATATTAAATCATTTTAAGCTTTGGAATCTGGGCACTATTCCCAGAGTCAAAGCTGACAGTAACGGGCACGTTCTGATCCTCAGCTAAGCAGTCTGTTTAGATTGTATTGTTGCCAATTTCAGATGTTCTCACACTTGGCCTGTATTTGCAGAGAATTAGGAGAGATCCAGAAATAATTCTCTCTCTCTCTCTCTCTCTCTCTCTCACACTTTCTCTCTCTCTCTCTCTCTCTCTCTCTCTCTCTCTCTCTCTCTCTCTCTCGCGAGCGCGCGCGCGCGCGCGCACACACACACATACACAGTTGTAATTACTATCTTTTCATGAGTAAACAGAGATGATACATTTTGATATATATATATCAGCATTGTCTACCCTTGCAAGTTGTCTTCTTTTGTGGATCTAGGTATAAACAGAGAGCAAATCAAGCTATGTCTAAAGCAGTGAACTGAATTAAAGTAGATTAGATTTTATCTCGTTTTGCGTGCTGATTTATGACCCATGACTCAGATATACGCACATGCTGTGTGGCACCTGCTTTTTCCTTGTCTATTTCTCAGCAAAGCCTTTGTCCAGTCTGAGATTTTGCCCCCACCCTTTGTTCCCTTGCCACCTGTGGCAGAATGCTGTGCCAGAACTATTTGCTGTGACTCAGTTTTAATCACATCTTCTAAAGTCTTTCTCTACTCTCATGTTGTCTTACAAGCTAGAAGGAAACAAATCAAGGCTACATCTCCTAACCCCATCCAAAATAGTAAGCAGTTTCATTGGTTCCTAGAGATGGGATACTGCACTGTAAGAATGTGTTCAAATAGTTATTAAATTCCATACATGATACATGAGGACAATACCAAAAAGCTTCCTGATAAACGAATTGTTCACTGTACTTTCTTCACATTTTGTTTCTCTTTGCTTTTGTTGGTTAGTATTTTAAAGAAGCAGCAGCAAGATACAGAGGAAAAAGCAGTCACAGCTACCACTCTGTGAGTTGGGAGACCTGAGTTCTGGTCCTGTACCCACTCACTAATGTGTGACTTTGAGTAAGACCTGCTCTGAATGTCACTTTCCCATCTGTAAAATAAGGTGTTTCAAGCCAGCTCTGCAGGGTTTTTTTTTAAAACGTTTTTTAAAATTCTCACTCGAGGATATATTTTTTGATTTTAGAGAGGGAGAAAGGGAGAGGGAGAAATATCGATGTGAGAGAGAAACATCAATTGATTGCCTCCTGCACATGCCCCAACTGGGGACTGAACCCCTAACCTAAGTATGTGCCCAGTAATCGAACATGACACCTTTTGGTATACAGGACAACGCTCCAACCAACTGAGCCACACCAGCCAGGGTCAGCTCTGCGGTTTTTGATGGTACTCAGTGGATTAAAAAGGTGCTTTACAGGTTTTGCAAATAACTGATGTTAATTTCACAGGTTCTGGGGCTCCTGTAAGACTTAAACATCCATCCAAGGGCCCAATCAAAATTTCCTTTTTGCTTATCCAAATAGTTCCATTGTCCTTGGTGAATGACACTATGATTTTCTCTCTTTTTTAAAAATGGTCTACAATTTCAGCATGGCCAGAGTGGCTCAGTTGGTTGGGTGTTGTCCCATGCACCAAAAGGTTTCCAGTTCAATTCCCGATCAGGGCACATGCCTGGTTGTGAGTTTATCCCCAGCAGGGGTTCAATGTCTGTCTGTCTCTCTCTCCCCCCCCGCTTCCTGTCTCTAAGCATGTCCTCAGATGAGGATTAAAGTTTTAAAAATAATAATAAAAAAAAAATGTTCTGAAATTTTAATTAATATACCCAAAATGTGGATTTCTTTTGATTTCCCTCCCTCCCTCCCTCCCTCCCTCCCTCCCTCCCTCCCTCCCTCCCTCCCTCCCTCCCTCCCTCCCTTCCTCTCCCCTCTTTCTCTCTTTCTCTCTTTCTCTCTTTCTCTTTTCTTTCTTTTTTAACCTGCTTGGGATTCACTGGGATTCTTAGATCTGAGGATTGGGGTCTTTTAATAATTTTGGAAAGTTCTCAGCCTTTATATCTTCAAATATTGTTTTGTCCCTATTCTATCATGTCCTTCTAAAATTCCAAATAGATACACATTAGACTCATTCTGTCCTCCAAGTCTCTACCCTTCTTTTATATATTTTCCACTTGTATGTGTCTCTGGATTGTATTCCAAACAATACCCTCAGATATATTTTCTAGCTTACCGACTCTTCATCTGTGTCTAATCTGTTGTTTAATCAGCCCATGGAGCTTTAATTTCAACAATATATATTTCATTTCTAAATAATCTATTTGAATCTTTTTCAAATCCATTTTTTCTCTGTTCATATTTTCAATCTTTTTAGAACTCTACCCAAACATATTAAAATCAGTTGATTTATATGTCATTTCTGATTATTCTAATAAACGAAGCTTTTGCAGATTGGTTTCTGCTGTCTATTTCTTCCGTGGGCTCTCACCATGGTGCTTAGTATTTTCATTTGCTTTATAAACCTTGACTAAAAACTACTCATTTGGCCGGTAAGTTTTTCGGTGTAAATACTTTGTGGCTTGAGCTACAGTTGAATTCCTCAAGATAAGATTTGTGTTTGCCCTTCCCGTTTGTCTTGGAACACTACCAACCTAAAACCATTTTATATTAAATTCTCTATTTCATGTTTTTGGAAGCACACAGGTAGTGTGATTTCAGATTGCAACCCTATGTGGGGGCTTTTTCATGAGGAGATAAATTCTCAGAGGAAGAATTCTCTTTCCACCTAGAGCCAAACAGTTGAGACTAACAAGCTTCCTAGATGTCCCCTTCGTTTATTTATCTCAATGATCCTTACACTGTGAGTTTAATTCTTTGGGCATCCGGGTTTAGGCAACAGTTTCCTTTTAGAATCCCCATCTTACGTGTATCCTGGGCTTTATCTCCTGGCACTTCACGTAGTTTTCTGCCCTGTCTCTAGCACTTGGCAAATAACTTTAGGAAAAAGCCAAACTTGCTTGCCTCCCAGTGTTTTGGACACTATATATTCTTTTTTTTTTAATCCTCACCAGAGGATATTTTTTTCATTGCTTTTCAGAGAGAGTGGGGCGGAAGGGAAGAGAGAGATGTGAGAGATACACATTGATTGGTTGCCTCCCCCCATGTGCCCCAACTGGGCCAGGGATCGAGCCTGCAACCGAGGTATGTGCCCTTGGCAACAGTCGAATCCGGGACCCTTCAGTCCGCAGGCCAACGTTCTAACCACTGAGTGAAACAGGCTAGGGTGACACTATATATTCTTTACTTTCATGTCAGCTCAACAGTAAGTTTGGAAAGATTTTTCAAGATATTTTTCAAAATATAAAATAAATAATTAAATCAATCAATTAATTAATTAAATATTTTTTCAGCATTTTAGTTATTTTTCTCAAGAGGGTTGGTCCTGGCAACTAACCTACTATTATGATGGAAACAAACGTCTCCAATTAATTAACTTTATGATAAGCAAATATTATAAATTTAAACAAGTAAACCATATTAATAAATTAATTTTTTTAATCTCTTGGGGTTTTATGTAATATTTCTTTTTCAGAAAAGGATTCCATTTCTTTAAAAGTTTTGAAAATTCCTTCTTCCAACCAGGAAGTTTAATGATTTCTCCTTTTAATGCTGCTAAGTCTACTCACTAGCTGGACCCACCACTGATGGTGTATGAACTGGGCCGCCACTATACTTTCCCTTACAGGGTCATATAATCCAGGTGGCATGAACCCATGTCATATTTTCAAGTTTTTAATTTTGTTTTCTTAGTAACAAAATCTTTCTGACCTCAAAAATTTTAAGCAAAAGTCCACTATGGATAAGGGGTTTCTGCTCTGGGTGTGGGGGGGTAGGAAGGAAGGTCTGAAACCCGACAGGTATGGATTCCCTCACCACTTTCCAGGAGCACCTCATGAATTCTGAAAATGTCTGCTTAAAGTTTTAGCTATGGGACCATGGAAAATTACTTGATCTCTATGTGCCTCAGTTCCCTCATCTGTAAAATAACAAAAATGAGAGTGCCCCTGACAAAGTTGTTATGACAACTGAATGAGTTAAATATATAAAGCAGGTAGTACAGTACTTGGCACATAGTCAACACCAGATAAGGGTTAATTTTTACAAAACACAGGAGACCTTTTAGCTCTGCACACTCCTGTTGATTTTTCCATCCTCTGATATATGTCCTTTTTACACAATTCATCATCTGTCCAGTTTTACTTAGAAAGAATTTTAAAAGTAAAAGAAAAAATTATCCTCCACCTAAAACATGACTCCACGTTACTTTTTTAAAAAATTAAATTTATTGGGGTGATAATATTTGGAAACAATAGCTCCAACAAAGGCTTAATATCCAAAATATATAAAGAACTCATAAAACTCAACACCAAACAAACAACCCAGTTAAAAAATGCGCAGAGGACCTGAACAGACACCTCTCCCAAGAAGACATACAAACAGCCATCAGATACATGAAAAGATGTTCAACCTCATTAGCAATTAGGGAAATGCAAATCCAAGTTACTTAATTCCACCCATATTCACCTGTCTCATTCTGTCTGCTGTAAGGTTCGTGAAATGAGAGAACACAGAGCTGAGGCAAAGCTCTTGCATTTCTCCAAGGATGGCACCTTTTGGGTGGGCAAGAGGCAGGTGCAGCTGCTTGTACAGAAGAGGCCCAGGGAGAAGGGAAAGAAAAGGCTGAATTGGTAGCCTGTACAGGAGCACAGGAAAGAGAGTCAAGGGATAGGAAGACTCTGGCTTTCATGCACCCTCTTCATTTCTGAGATAAGAGACTGAGACCTGCAGAGATCCTGGGTCTAAGCTTGGGAATGTGGGGGTTGGTCATTCTACCTCTGCTTCTTCAAAACCACTAAAGACTTGGTTCAACACATGGCTGAGTCTCCAAAGTATGTGAGGCATGAGGAGGGGCGCTGTGGGGGAATAAAACAACACATTGAAATGAATAATTAAAATGTTTTAATTCAAAATGTTTAGTCACACTAAAACTATAGGGCCATAGGCCAAATGTGAGGTCAGTTTCTTTAAATGTTTTAGAATGAGCGTTGAACCAAGATTGAAAAGACCTGGGTTCTATTGGGCTGATTTATATAAAACTGTAATTTTTTTATGCCAAAATGAAGAAATGGGAATTATATAGTCCAGCCCCAACACTCTGTAGATCTTTGGGATTTGGACAGGCTCTCCACATCCATCCAGTGATGCCAGCCTTATCTGGTTTGCAGGGTTTGGGGAAGAACTGATCCAAATTATACAACATTTATTGAGTGCCTGCTATGGATAATTGCCTGGGAAACAAAGATGACTAAGGTACAAGTTGTTCCCAAGTTGCTAGTAGTCCAAAAGAGGAGGTAGAGAAACGAACACAGTTGGATATTATAAGCAGCTGAGAGAGAAAGCAATAAAATCTGCTTGATTGCTAGTGGTTAGAGACAAAGGTATTTGAATTAGGCTCCAAAGGTTTTAGCTAGCAGCTTTTTAGGCAAAGGAGAAGAGGTATCTATAACAAGAGGAATAGCTTGAAACAAAGTTATGAAGATATGAAAGTATGTGATGAATTGAGGAACAGTAAGTAAGCAGTCCACTGGGTCTAAAATGTACAGGGCGTAGAGGGAGGGGCTGTGCGAGGCTAGAAAGGCTGAAGCTGCAGGTGTACCAGTGTATAAACATGATTGGATAAGACTGCATCCAGGAAATCTGTGGAAAAGCATAGAAGTGCTTTACAAATGCTAAGTGTCTTTCACCTTGGAGATGTAAAAGGAATTTCCCGAAAAATTCATACTATCTCTTCCTTCCTCTCACAAGAGATTTGGCTTGCGTCATAGGTTGACTCACCAGATTTCTTTGTTCAGTGTTTCCTCTCTCTAGGACAGGGACCTTTCTGCTAAGGGCCATTTGGATATTTATAACATCATTCGTGGGCCTTACAAAACTGTCAACTTAAAACCTAGCTATGAAAAAAGTTCCTAGATTTATTGAATTTTGAGTCCTGCCTGCGGTTGCCTTAGCAGGGCCAGACCAAATGATTTCCCGCAAGCCAGACATCCCCCACCCCTGCTCTAGGAGAATTACCTGGGTCCAGGTAAGTGACAGATAGGAACTTTCAGAGTGGTGAAGAGTAGGGGGACAGGAAGTGATTCAGTTTGGGTAAGGAGAGTGCTATCTCACTTCCCCAAACGTCAACCTTTGCTTTTTCCACGTCACTTACTCTGATCTGCCCCAAGAAAGAAGTGAATCTACTACATCAAGGGAGCAAAGGGTCAGTGCGAGCACCCTCCCCTCTCGCCCTCTCCTTTCTGCTCCCCTGCCAAATCTCCGAGAATGAAGTCATATAGTATTGCCAAGCTTAGTCATACACCCATTTCCTCTCCTTCCTACCAGCCAGACCAATTTTGGGGTGCTGTCTTCTTCCAGTGAATTTTTAAAAAATATATATCTTTATTGATTTCAGAGGGAGAAAGGGAGAGGGAAAGGGAGAGGGAGAGGGAGAGTTGAAACATCAGTGATGAGAGAGTCATCATTGATCGGCTGCCTCCTGCACTCCCCCGACTGGGGATCAAGCCCGCAACCCGGGCATGTGCCCTGACCAGGAATTGAACCGCAGTCTCCTGGATCCTAGGTTGATGCTCAATTGCTGAGCCACGCCTGGCCAGGCTTCCAAAAAATTTTTAGTACCCACACACTGGGTTTGTATGATCTTACCATACCCTGTGAGGACAGATCCTCTGCCCATGTAAGAGCATCCAAACTTGACAAGATGGTGAATGGATTTTAAGGCCCAGGAATTCAATCCCACTTCATTCTTCCAGCAGCTCCCATGGAGTAAAAGAACCAGATGGTCTTGATTTCAGACTCTGGCTTTGCTACTTATTAGCTATGTGGTCTTTTGCAAGACAGTTAATCTCACCTTGAAAATGGAGACAATCAGCCCTGGTCAGTGTGGCTGGTTGGAGCGTCATCCTGTACACTGAAAGGTAGTGGGTTTAATTTCCAGTCAGGGCATGTACTCAGGTTGCAGGTTCAATTCTCAGTGAGGATACATGCAGGAGACAGCCTATTGATGTTTCTTTCTCCCTCCCTCCCTCCCTCCCTCCCTCCCTCCCTCCCTCCCTCCCTCCCTCCCTCCCTCCCTCCCTCCCTCCCTCCCTCCCTCCCTCCCTTCCTCTCTCTCTCTCTCTCCTTCTCTTCCTCTAAGATCAATTTAAAAAAAAAAAAAGTAGATAGAACAGTTTTAAAAAAAGAAAATGGAGACACTCATACTCAAATACCAGGGGCATGGTGACAATTAGAAATAATGTATATAAAGCATCTGGCCTGCAGGGAAGGCCTAAGACACTGTAATTGCTATCTCCATTATCATTATCACCAACAACACCGTTATTTAGAACTTGAATTAATGTAGACTCGATGGTTCCATGCCTTCCTGCTTACTATCCTCCATCTATCACTCACATGGCAGCCAGAGCACTCTTTTAAAAATCTCCCATATTACTTAAAACCCTTCTTTGGAGTCCCATTGCACTTTGAATAAAATCCAAGCTCCTTCTCCTGGTCTCCAGTATGCAGACTTCCCCACTTTTCCTTTCATCTCCACCTTCATTACATTATACTCTCCCCGTTGCCCACTCTGTTCCAGCCACACTGGCCTCTCAGTTCGCTAAGCATTACAACTTCTGTCAGGTCCTTTGCCCCTGAGGTTTTCTCTGGCCAGAAGTCACCCTTTGCCCCCTCCATTCCATATGTTCTTCATACCCTTTGGGTACAGCTTAAATGCAACCTTCTGTGACCACACTATCTTAGTACCATTCTACTCCTTTCTTTATCAGCCTAATTCTTATTTATCATTGTTCACAAATGATTTACTTGTATGATTATTTGCTTAATATCTATCTCCCCCAAAGAGAATAAATTCCAGGAGGACAGGAAAGAGTTAGCTATGTAATCCTAGCACCTAGCCCAGCATAAGACAAGTGTTTGAGTTATTTTTGTTGTTACTACAGGCAGCACTCTCTGCCCTGGTACAAACAAATACAAATCCAGCATCATTTGTGACCCCAGGACCTCTGGGAGGTTAAGGTTTCTTTACAATGATTACAAGTCATGTTTCTTTTCAAAGCACTTAACTATTTACTAGGGCAGCAATTTTCAACCTTTTTCATCTCATGGCACACATAAACTAATTACTAAAATTCTGCAGCACACCAAAAAATATTACATTTTTTTGCTGATCTGACCAAAAAAAGGTATAATTTTTATTTATTCACACCATACAGCTGTTGTGTTGGCTGTTGTCATTTTTTTTTTAATCCTCACCTGAGGATATGTTTGCATTGATTTTAGTGAGAGAGGAAGGGAGAGAGAGAAAAATAAATCAATATGAGAGAAAAACATCCAACGGGTTGCCTCCCATATATACCCCAACCAGGGATCTAACCCAAAACCTAGGTATGTGCTCTGGCAGGGAATCGAACCCACAACTTGTTTTGGTGCATAGGATGATGTTTCAACCAACTGAGCCACCCAACCAGGGCTGTTGTCATTTTTTCATTTGACAATGTAAGGGAAAACAGGTCAGTGTCTCTGACTAAACAGTTAGGTATTGCATGTTTTAAAAATTCTTGCGGCACCCCGGTTGAAAATTGCTGTACTAGAGCATTAAAGGTTGAACTTTCAATTTTCTGTATTATCCAAATTTTCCATAAGAACATGTATTTTTAATAAAAATATCTTGTAAAGTCTGTATTTTAACAAGACTCCTCACAGGAAATCAATCTGATTAAATGAATGTTTTAAAAGTAAAATTCACAGTAAGGAAAGAAAAACCAACAATCAACTTAACATTCTTATGGGTATCAGTATTTTAAAGAGGGAAACTGCTAGTCAAAGGACATTGTCAGACATATAAGAGAAGGTTAGTGATTCAATAAATGATTTTCCAGTTGGTCAAATGTAGATAATATGACAAAGTGAAATGAAAATTTTCATAGTGTCCCATGCGTTAATGCTGATGGCATACATAATTCCTGGCAAATATTGAGCACTCAATATTTGTTGAATGTAAGTTTCTGGAAGCCTTTTCCAGTCAAAGAGGCAATAACACAGATTGCAACTTTGGAGAGGAATATACCCCCAAACATTTTTCTTGTTGTTGCTCAGAGGTGCATTACCAATTATTGAATTTCTATTCAAAGTACTAGGGTTTTTTTTAATTAAAAAATGTTTTAATGTTGACATTATTGCAAGAGTCCCCCTTCCTGCCCCCGTTTGCCTACCTCTACCCTCCCCAACCTCCCTCTTCCTTGGCCTTTACCAAATTACTGTCAGTGTCCATGGGGTATGCATATATGTTCTTTAGCTATTTCTTTCACCTTCTTTATCCAGTCACCTCCAACGCCTTCCCCTTGGGTACTGGCCAGTCTGTTCCATGTATTCATATTTCTGGTTCCATTTTGTTCTTCAGTTTATTTTGTTCATTAGATTCCAAAAATCTTTCAAGTTTTTAAAAAAATAATTTAAACATATATCATTTCCTCTGGAATGTACCCCTCCCATAGACATGCACATTCCTTACCCTCTCCCTCCTTTTTTCTTAAAAAGCCCCTATTTCCTATTATCTAAAATGTGGCTTTCCCCTGGTGACACCATTATTCTCAAAACCTACTCCCTTTCCTTGTGTGCTCATCTCCCAGAGCCAATACAGAAAGTGACACACTTCTCATTTTCCACTGCCCTTGCTAACCCCAGCCCTGGACCCTATGACTTATGTTCATTTCTTTCTATTCTAGTCACCAGGGACCCTGATGTTCCTTTCTATTCCATGTTGCATCTGCTGTCATCACCCTTGATCACTTGAATGCCTGTTTTGATGACTCTTTAATACTTTTCCACAACTCACCCACAAAAGCTCATCCTGACTATCATTACCATCAGAACATCTCTACCTCCAGGATAGGGAGCATTGGAATCTCTTGTTTACAAACACCTGACCCCCACCCCCATCTTTCTATTTCTCTCACTCCCATTTTTTAAAATTCTTTTAAAAATAAATTTCAAAATTGTGGTAAAATATACATTAAAAATTTACCATTCTAACCATTTTTTTTAAGTGCACAGTGCAGTGACAGGAAGTACTTTCACATTGTTGAGCAACCATCTCCAAAACGTTTTTCACCAAACTAAACTGAAACTCAACACCCATGAAGAGTAAGTAGCTCCCCATTTCTTAGTTAATCTTTATATATGTTCTCTAAGAAGCTGTTTCAGGTTTTTCCCACCTATCCTCAAAAACTCAAACTCAGGTATATTTCTCTTAATCTCTATAACTCTTCTTACAATCTACTTTATCAAGAAGATTCAGGCCATTTACAAGATCCTCAAGTTCATGTTCCTAGACCTTAAAATTTCACATCTCTCATTCGCTCTCTTTTCCTCCACAAAAAAGTATGCCTCCTCCTTTTCAGAGCTGACCCTCCCACTAGAGTTATTCCCCTCTCTCTTCTCTATCTTCTCTAAGACTTTATTATATTAGTTTTCTCCTTTTCATTGGCTCCTTTCTCTCTGTATCAAAGCATTCACAAGAGTCCCATATCGCAGTGAAGTACCTCAATACCAACAATAATAGTATGTATTAATTTCTTGCTATGTGCCAGCTACTGTGCTAAGTGCTCAAAATATACCTTCTCATGTAATTCTCACAAACCCAGTGAGTTCAAATTATGAGGAAAATCATTGTTATGAAGAAACTGAGTCTCTAGAGACTAATTTGCCCAAGATCACCTAGCTGCTAAGCAACATCTTCTCTTCTACATGTACTCTATTAAGATACCCTTCTCTCTTTCTTGAAAAAGTCTGACTTCCTTCTTCTTCAGACTGTGCAGTCCACTGCGGTTTCTTGGAGAGCCCACCATGCTTAAAGAACTCTCTCCAAGGTCTCTAATCTCCAGCTGGGTCTCTCGAGTGCTCATTACCAAATGTTCCTTTTTGAGAAGATCTTCTCTCTTAGCCTCTATAATATGACCTCTTCTTTTTTTCTGCTTTACTTTCCGTTTTTCTTTGCTAACTCTTTTATTTTCTTACCCCTTAAATGTAAGATTCCCCATAGTTCCATCTAGACAAAGCTTTCTCTTCCTGTTCCACACTCAGTTGAGACAATCTCGTTTATTCCCACACCATCATAAACTCTTATGCTTTCACAAATTAAGAGCAAATCCACATGGCTAATTCTGACCTCCCCCACCCATAACTTAGTTTCAGCTCCCTGCTGAAATGTCCATATAATTGTTCTTCAAGAATCTCAAATGCCACCTGCCCCACATCACACTCATTACCTGTCCCTGCCAATGAACCCCACACCTGAGTTTCCTACCCTGAACCTCTGGCACCACTTTCACTTCCCTTCATCTCCCGTCTCCCCCAGTCCAGAGCTGATACACCCAACATCCAAAAAGGGCTGTGGAGGCTCTGTGGCAGACACAACCCTGAACTGGGAGTGAAACTTAGGTTGTAACCTTACTTAGCCACTAGGGACTGTGTGATTTAGTGAAGCTGGAACAGAGATCTCTGGGACCCTTTCTCAAGCTAATTTCTAGTGAGAGGCTAGTAAACCAGGACAAGTTGAATAGGGAAACTGAGACAGAAAGTTAAATGGCCAAGCAGTTTACAGCCATCTAGTAAATGGAAAATCCTATCTTCCCTAATCAAGGACACTTAAGAGTAAATGTTTTACATTTCTCTTCCTCAACCAGAGGGTAAACAGTTTAAATTACCCTACTCAGGGCAACAGCAGAAATCCAATCAGTACCATTTGCCAATCACACCCAAGGATGGATGAAGTTCATGGAATAAATCTCATTTTGGCACATCAGCATAAAGCTGATGAACATTCTATTGAGATCCTCCTCTAAGAGCTCCCCTAAACTCCCATCCTTTAAAACCCTCAAGACCAAGGACCCAAAGTGCACTCTTTCTCCCAGGAGCACTCTCTTGCCTTTTCCTTCTTCTTCTTCTTTCCCCACAGATGTGCACCTCCTAAACTCTAAGGGACGCCATGAGACTTGCAACCAGAGGAGTAAGGGGCAGCGGCAGCTTGTCTTGGGCTAACTCCCTGAACCTGTTTCCCCGGTCCACCTTTCTCTGACTTTCCAGTGAGCTTACAGCAGCCCCACCTAGGTTCACTTCTTTCACTGTGACTTTTATTTCTCAGTGAGCCAAAGCAGCCCCACCTAGGCTCCCTCCTGTTTCTCCTTCTGTCCTAAGCCCTTCCTCGTTTCACTGTCCCCAACTTTAGTAAACATACTCTCAAAATCACCTGGACTTGTGCTATGAAATATTTCTTGCACAAGTCAAGAACCCACACACTACTGGTTGGCCCAAGGCAGACCTGCCCCGGGCCTGGTTCCTGTCCAGTAACACTAAGACTGTATAAAATGCCTGCAGCACTCATCACCTTTATTCCCTCCTTACTAGTCTCACTAACACTGCCCTAGCCCTGTTCTCATTGCTTTTTGCCATGCTATTTTAATTGGCTTCCTAACTGGCTTCTTTCTTCTCTCTCCCTTCTTTCCTTCCTTCAGATGGTCCTTCACATAACCGTAAGATTACATTCACATAACACATTTTTGAAATATATTTCACTTGCTTTAAAAACCTTCAAAAGATTCCTGTTGGCTACAAGATAAAATTCAAAGTTCATACTGTTGCGTTCACAGCCCACTGCTTGCTGGTCCCTATATAACATGGAACTTGGCTGTGTCTAAATTGGATTACATATGTGATTGGGATAAGCACTTTAGGGGGTAGAAAATTTCTAACTTAATCTTTATACTAAAGGTAATAGTGAAACAAACATTTAAGTATTAAATAGTAAACTAAAAGTTTTAGAAAATGGCATAATTTATTTTATAATCTTGGAAGAGGGGAGGGAGTTCTTTAGAAGCAGGACACAAAATCCAGAATTTCTAAAAGAAAATATTGATTAGATTTTAGCACAGAATATTTGAAAACTTATGTATGAAAAAGAAATACCATTAACAAAGTCTAAAGACAAATGGTAGTGGGACTGCATCAAAAGAAAAAGCTTCTACACAGCAAAAGAAACCATCAACAAAACAAAAAGGGAGCCCACTGTATAGGAGAACATATTTGCCAATGATACATGAGATAAAGGATTAATATCCAAAATATATAAGGAACTCATACAACTTAACAAAAGAAAGACAAACAATCCAATTAAAAATGGGCAAAGGACCTAAATAGATACTTCTCCAATGAGGACATACAAATGGCTAAGAGACAGATGAAAAAATGCTCAATATCACTAATCATCAGAGAGATGCAAATTAAAACCACAATGAGGTATCACTTCACACCTGTAAGAATGGCTCCATCAACAAATCAACGAACTACAAGTGCTGGCAAGGGTGTGGAGAAAAGGGCACCCTAGTACACTGCTGGTGGGAATGCAAACTGGTACAGCCACTATGGAAAGCAGTATGGAGTTTCCTCAAAAGATTAAAAATTGACCTGTCATTTGACCCAGTGATCCCACTTCTAGGAATATATCCTAAGGAACCCGAAACATTAATCACAAGAACTTAGGCACCCCTATGCTCGTAGAAGCACAATTTACAACAGCTAAGATCTAGAGACAGCCCAAGTGCCCATCGGTAGATGAGTGGGTAAAAAAGCTGTGGCACATTTACACCATGGAATACTATGCAGCTGTAAAAAAGAAGGATCTTTTATCCTTTGGCACAGCATGGAGGGAACTAGAAAGTATTATGCTAAGTGAAATAAGCCAGTCAGAGAAAAACAAATACCACATGATCTCTCTGATATGTGGAATATAATAAACAAAATAAACTGATGAAGAAAATGGATCCAGAGACATAGAAGCATGGAACAGACTGAGGGATCTCAGAGGGAAGGTGCGGAGGGGGTGGGGGTGGGGAGAGATTGATCAAAGAACTTACATGTTTATAAGCATAACACATGGACACAGACATTGATATGGGGAAAGCCTGAGGGTGGGATGAATGCGGGGTGGAGGGGATCAATGGGGATAAAAAGGGGACATCTGTAATATTTTCAACAATAAAGATAAAGAAACTTAAAAAAAAGACAAACATCGATGGGTTGCCTCCCTTACACACCCCAGCCCGGAATTGAACCTGAAACCTGGGTATGTGCCCTGCCCAGGAATTGAACCCATAACCTTTTAAGGTATAGGATGGGACGATGCGCCAACCAACTGAGCCACACTAGCCAGGACTATGTTTTTATATTTAAAATGAGTTTCTCTTCAACAGCATATAGTAAGGTCTTGCGTTTTTATCCAGTTTGGCAATTTTTTTCCACTAAATTGGCATATTTAGATAATTTCAATTTAATATAATTATTGATATGACTGGATTTAAATCTATCAACTTGCTAGTTGTTTTCTATTAGTCCTATATTTTTTGTCCCTTTTTCTTCTTTTCTTACCTTCTTTTGGATTAAGTATTTATTATTTATTTATTTTGAAAAAGAAGATAAAGACAAAAAGACATTTTCTGGAGCTAGTTTAATTTGGAAAGCAAAACCAAACCAATTTCAGTTGCAAAATCCTAAATAAACTGGTAAATAAAATCCAGCAATACAGTAAAATACTATTAACAGATCATGGTTAAGCAGGTTTTATACAGAGTGCAAGAACAGGTCTGTTTCTAAAAAGTTATTAATTTAGTTACAGTTATCAATGAATTATATATCTTCTCAAAAATGCAAAAAATATTCAATAAATTATAACTAAAAAGAGAGATAAACGGTAGTGGTGAAAAATTTTCAACACATATCACAGGCAAGAGTTTTATTTCTTAATTTATAAAGAGTTCATATAAATCAATGATTTACAGAAATTGGCACAAATATGTTTTTTTAAAAAATGCTCAATCTCACTAAATAATAAAAAAAAATTTGAAACTCTTAAGTATTGTCCACTCTTTAGAAAGACAAACATTTTAAAGGTGATGACACCCATCACTGCTAAGGCAATAGAGAAAAAGGCATGAACCTGGATTGTTGAAACAATTATAAATCAATACAAACTACTGGAAGTCAACTGGGTAATATCTATTAAAATAGAAGATGCACGTACCCTTTGACCCAGCAATTCCACTGCTAGGAATTTATGCTACCAATGAACTTACAAAGATTTACCAACAATCACAAAGCATGTGTGCATGTGCACCCACACATATACACACACTCACACACACAGCTGTCAGTTGCAACACTGATGATATTAGAAAAAAGGAAAAGGGTATGGAGGGGATAGGAAGAGATTAACCAAAGAACATATATGCATATATGCATAACCCATGGACACAGACAATAGTGTAGGGAAGGCCTGGGGTGAGATGGGGACTGGGAAGAAGGGGGAAAAAGTGGGGAAAATAGGGGAAAACTGTAATATTGTAAACAATAAATTTTTTTTAAAAAGAAAAGAAAAACTGGAAACAGCCAGTGTTAATCAATAAAAGATTAGTTTTGGCATATTTATATGATTGAATATTGTTTACAATGCTTCCTGTAAAAGAATATTTCTGACATCTCAAGTGTTCATGATATAGTGTTAACTGGAAAATGAAAAAAGGCGGCTTACAAAATATTTGCAGTGTGATTTTACATTTTTATAAAAAATAGATATGCATAGTATTTTTACATTGAAAAATGTCACGATCTATAGCATATATGCTTTCCTGTCAATTACACATTTTCTAAGTGCATATACATCATTTTTATAAACAGAAAGAAATACTTTAAAAAGTTTTCAGCTTTGTAGAAAAGAGAAAGGCAATTAAACAATCTGTGCCCTTAAATGTTATATACTGAGCAATAAACACTAACTAGAGTCCATATCACAGACGTTTGATAAAAATTAATGATTAACTGAGAGTCTAACACATTGAAAGTACTACAGCTAAAATAATGTAAAAGCTCCATTTAAGATTTGGCTGTGGGAATGAGATATGTTCCCATTCATTCTAACCTACTCAACTGGCTCTATTTGCATTGCCTCATTCATCAAATGCTGTCACTCAATGTTGCTTAATCCATGTGTGTGTATATAAGTAGAGTTGGATTGTAATTGCATCAAATACTACCAAGTGTTAACGACAAGAAACCTCATCATTTGAAACCAGCCCTTCGTGTTTATAATTTAGGTGAGTATCATAACCAGTGTGCAAAAATATTTGCCATAAGTTATTGGAAAAGCAACACAAAAAAACCAATGATGTTTATATTGTGATATAGTCTGAAATATTGATTTAAAAGTAGGAGAGTAAAGAGTAAACTTTAAGTCTGAAAAAATAGTGAAAGGAGTGATCATATTTTTTAAAGTAAAAGATTTGTACGTTATTTAAAGAGAATGCTTTGATTTTTAGAATAGGATTTGGAACTATTTCCTGACTATGCTTTTGACTTATGTGATTCTTAAAAACAGCCAACTTTCTCTATGTCTATGACTTCATCATAAATGTGATATTTCAGTTTCTTATCTACCTTACTTAACTCTGCAAGCTAATGGCTTAGAGCAGAGTTCCTCCAAGTGTGTTCTCTTAAACTAGTCCCTCGGGGTATTAATAGAGAGAGTTGGGGAGTTTACAAGATCAAATAATTACTGAAAATAATTAATTAAACAAAGGTACCCATGATTCTTCAATAAAGGACTGTCAACAACTTTTCTATGGTAATATAAGTTCTGACTTTCCAAGAGATGGAATATAGATTGAATCATTTCCCATATTTATTTGAAAATGCAACGTTTTTTGTTTGGTTGGTTGTTTGGTTGTTTGCTTTTTAATGTGCATCCAGGAGACTTTTTTTCTAGGACATAAGGATCCTTGAATAAAAGAGAAAATAAACAAAACCAGCAATGCAATTGTCATGTTATCAGTCAAGTATTATACTTGATCACCTACTATGTGCAGGGTACTATTTGACTTATTTTCTGTACAATTTAGAATTTAACTACAATAAGGTTACTAACCTGCCCTATTCCACATTATGATTAAAAATTAACTACCACATTCAGAAATTTATTATTTTAAAGAAGTTGGACAACCAGCTAAGCATTTGAAGTTGAATTCTCAGTTCTGATTATTTTCTTCCTACGTTTGGATGGGAGAGAAGAGGAGACAGGGTAGGGAAGCTCTGGCATAACAGATAGAAGTCAGGAGACTAGATTCTGGTCCCAGTTCTGCTTTTGTGATCCTGAGCAAGGCACTTAATTTTTCAGTCTTACTTAGTCCACTCATCTATAAAGTTAGGAGCTCAGTAAAATGATGTCTAAGGCTCTTTACTTCTAAGCGTTCTTGATTAGTAAAGGTGAGAGAATCAGAGAAAGAAGATAAGGACTGATGTGAAACCCTCAAGCTCTGTGAGGATAATATTCACTCTCAGGAACAGAAGAGAAAGTCTTCAACTGCCTTACCTTTGAAGGATTTTGCTCATGAAACTGGCTGAACATAGGATGGCTGCATGGAAGATTCTAGTTCCATCCAGATAAGAAAATTTTAGCCTATTTGGGGTTGCCCAGGGACAAAAATAAAGTTGCATGAAGTTTATTTTCCAATGAGTCCTTTGAACCAGGAACTCAAGGCTGCGTCCTTACCCTGCTAGAATAGCTGACCAATATAAAGTTTACAAGAGATTTGAATGGTAACCACTCCTGGGATAATTTGGATTTTATTTTGTTTAATCTAGAAAAAAGAGGACAATGCTTAATAAAAGAAGCAATGACTACTAGAATTCAGCAACATCAGAGAGATTTTAAGACTAGAGAAGTACTGCTTCCCCCACAGACCACAGCATCACTGACTTATCTTGATGATGAAGCCAGGTTGCAGTACTCTACTGAAAGAATATGGAGCTTTCTGCAATTTATGACAGAGAAATCCACAGTCCTTCAGTAGAGTACTGCATCCCAGCTTGATAATCAAGGTATAACATCCATTGATGACCCTTGCCTGAATCAAGTATTAAATTGGGGACTGTAAGATGGTGATTTTTCTAATTTTATCATTCCTTCTGTAATAAATAAATTCCTCATTCATTCTTTCTTGAGAAATGCTATGGACTTGTGGGTTTCTTTTTTCATCAAATGCTTTATAGTCAATTATCATCATTATTCTTTTTGATACTCAAATTGTGCCAAATTTGGCCAGCAGGAGAACCTTCACGTGTCCTTTTGAAGCAACCTCACTAGTTTTTGAATGACTCACTGCTTTCTGGCACAACAGGATATTCCATGTTCACTTCTATTTTCCCAGCCCACATCTAGAGTTCCAGTTCCCTTTAGTGAAAAAAGTACTTAGAAACTAAGATATAGGCATATCAACATTGCTGATTCAAACTTAACATCACAGGAATTTCTCCTTGGATTCTTTTATTTTATATTTGTATCTCTTTTCCCCTTTAGTGAAAATCCTATAATATTAATACATCTACTTATTTGCTGTATCCTATAGTATAGCAAATGCTCTCAGAATTGCAATACCAATATTACCATTAAAAACAAAACCGCTAAGTAAAGTTTAATATTTATCTGCAGCTCTTTTTGTCCTATATTCCAGCAAGATATATATTCAGAATACTATGTTCAAATTTTACTGAAATAATTATTTTCTCTTGGTAGTTAGTTATGTTATCAATTTTATATTGAGTTAGCCACAGTTGTTTGTTTTCAAGTTGAGAAAACTGAACTAATACTATATTTAATCCAACAGAAGCCTGAAAACCAAAGCCTGAAATGAAGTGTTCAACCACCAAAGTTTCCCCAGCAAATGTAAACAACTCAGCAAGAAAAGCCCTGGTAAAATCTTCCAGGTTGAGAAGTAAGGACTTAAGCATTTCTGATTATTTTACATGCTATTTTTTTAATCTGTTATCAAATGTTTATTATCCAATGTTCATACATACTACCTTACCAAAAGTTACTAATAATACAAGAGTTGAAATTGAAAGAGATAGCTCATAAGTGTACAATACAGCAGCATCTGGTTTTAAACAGACTACATACAGCCAACTTTTGCTTATTTGATGCATCACAGGACAGGGATGGCTCAGATAATTTAAACCTGCTACTGCTGATAATCATAATTCTAGCCCTTCATATTAATCCCTTCTTTCCATCCACACCTACTGCCTCCAAATCCCAAAAACTTTTTCCCAGATTAACAAAATTTAAACTGATCCACTTTCATTCAACAAACATTTATTACGACCTTTGGTGTATCAAGCTTATGATTTTAACTTGCAATTTCTGATAAAGAAGAGAATACAAGTGAATATATTTGAATAATCCAGGCCCCAAATAAAGCAGATTTGACCAAATGATGCTCAAGTCTATCCAGTTACAAACGCAAAAGGTTTGGAATAAGTTGAAGAGTAAAAAGAATCAGGTAGAAGCCATAGCTTTAAGATGAAAGGGCTATATACTTCTTTGATCCTTATATTACCTATCCTAGGCAATAATTAAACAAACGTATACTCATGTTTTTCATACAGGGGCAGTTATACAAAAGAGTTAACAGAGCCCTGGTGGACTAGAGCAAAAACAGAGGATGAGGAGTGATGGTGGGGACTGCATATACTGGTCCTTTGCGCTCCTCTCCATTTCCCTGAACATCTTAAGACTGGAAGAGAAAGCAGTGCTGAAGTACATCATTTCTGTCCTCCCTAAAGCTCTGGCCCACCCATGGTGTTCTTTGGTAACCATGGAAAACTCTATTTTGACTGTGATTTCTAAATGGCCAGGAAATCACAATTAAGTTAGTCTTTTTTATTTGAGTCTGATAATGCTCTGTGCAGAAACAGTAACTCAGTGGAAGTGACTCTGCACCCCCAATTCCCACTTAATAAAGAATGTATTGTCTTTATCTCAGGAGATGTGGGTTCTTTAAGATACTGGAATAAGGGAGTAGGCTGGAGTTTACACCAGTTACTGGCATTGATGCAAAAATTAAAATGTAACTTTCCCTTTAAAGGAGCAATGACTTATTTATACCATTTAGAAAAACAGTGATAAAGATATCCCTCAAATCACTTATATTAAAATCACATTATTTTAATTATCCCTTAGCAGATCTCCCTTTCCAATAATATTGGCTCAGTTTAATATTAATATTATTATTATTTAAACACTCCTGGCCAAAATCTAGACAGCTGTAAGGTGTGTGACAGGTATGAACCACTTCTCAAAACTCAAGGTGCAAGAAATATCACATTTTTCTAAAGAAAGTGCTCTGAGCCCCCAAGCAAGAAAACAAGAAAGCTCAAATTCCTTTTCCTCCCTTGGGCTAGCCAGATCTGACACAATCCACAGCTCACAAAGCCACAAAACTCATTATCTAACCACTACAGGCATCCATACAGTCAGGCCCTCTAGGAATTCTGGTCACCACTAGGCCATTTCATTTTTAGTGCCAACAGGATGCTGGAGGACTTCATGAGCTGGAGGAAGGCCCTCCTGAAAATCATCCCATTCCAACTTTCCAGGAAGCTACTCCCCAGGGTCAGTCTATTCTCTTCTGCTACTTCCTCTCCCCTATCCCTCAATTCTTTCCCTTCTCTGACAATCTAGCTTTCTTATGCATATAGCCAGAGGTCACAATCTAGGAGACTTGAGACAGATCCACCCAGCAGAAGTATTTTATTTGGCCTGAACACCATTATTGATGTTGTTTTCTAATTGAGGCAATAATTAAAAATAAGAAGATTTTGCATAAAAAAATCTGAATGTGTGGTTTTTCTCAAAAAAATCTAAAGATCTAGTAACACTGGCTCATATTCCTACACGGCAACAGTTGGGGACAGAATTGAGTAGAGATCACACACTTTAGTTTGAGTCTGTCCATGGAAAATCTTCTGTTACAGTTAAGAAGTTTGTGGACAGTAGAGAATCATTGAAAATGTTTAATTGGGGGGTATTACAAGATATTTTCATTTTACAAAAATCACACTGGTGATGGTGTGAAGAGAGAGCGAGGGGGCAAGCGCAGAAACTAAAGTTTGTCAGAAGTCTACTACATTTATCTAGGGACCAACCTAAGACAACAGAAAAGAAAGAAAGGACTAAATTTCACATACATTCATAAGGTGAAATCATGAAGATTTAAAGACAGATAGACTAAACTGAGGGATGGAGAAAGAGGGGAAAATGGATGATTCTCAACTTTCTGATTTAAGAATTGGGCAGACAATAGTAGATAGTGATACTGTTTTTCAAGATAGAGAATTCAGGAAGAATATATTGGGTGTAGTAAAAGGTAAATTTTTTTTTATTATGAGCATATTTGAATTTGGAGGAGGTATAGGCTATCTAGGTAGAGATGTCCAGAATTCAGGAGGCTCTACATAGATAGGGATAGAGATGCCTTAGGGTAGCTGAAGTCAGAATACCCTGTGGAGAGAAAGCAGCAGATACAAAGCTCAGGAGAGCAGGGACTAAAGGTAGAGTTACAGTTTGAGGAGTTATCAGCATATAAAAAGATGACTGAAGTCATTGGAGCAAGCAAGATTTCTCAGAAAGAAAGTCTAGAGTGAGAGGAAAAGGCAAAGAACAAAATCTTGAGGAACACCAACGTTTTAGGAGCAGGTAAAGGAGGAAGAACTGAGAAAGAAGGAGAGAGAGAGAGAGGGAGGGAGAGAAAGAGAAAGGGGGGGAGAGGGAGAGAGAGGATGATCAGAGAGAAACATGGAAAACCTATGGAGACTGGTGACATGACAATAAGGGAAGAAGGGATCAAAGAAGGATGTGGTCCCCAAATCAAATGCCACAGACACGTAAAAGGTAGTAAGCATTAAGACACTTCAGTGAAAAAATGTTTGGGGAAGAAATGAAAGATGAAGTGATTCGCTTCTGTAGTTCCTTGTCAGCCACAGTCTGGCTCTCCAAGTGTCAAAACTACAGGCAGATTTCCAGGCCCCCTCCCTTTTACTCACCATAAATGCCTGAGGGATTGCAACATGCTGTTCTTATTGTGAAATTAGTTATGAGAAATTTGTTATTTTCTTAAAAGCTGTAGTCAGACAATGTCCTCACACAGCAAATACGGTGGAAGCTTAGGAAATGGCAACAGCCCTTACATAGGCTTGACCTGGCCCTCCGGCCCCAATGGAGCACTGTCTCCTACACAGTTCTCATGGCCATGCCAGCTTTGTGCTTTCCGCCTGAGAACACAACCCTCACACCACACTGCCAGCTGCCCTGAGCACCAAAGTGTACCTTCCTTCAAATACTCCCAATGTAAAGTACCTTTAATACTTCAGCTGTCATCACCCCCAAAGAATTACAGCCAGTGTTTGTCCCACTAGATGCTAACCTATACATCCATAGCTTTAGTTTCTCTTCTTGGACATCCACAATACTTCCTCAATATCATGACCCTCACTTCTAACTACCCAAGACCCATATCCCGCTCCCTCACTTCTAACTACCCAAGACCCATATCCCGCTCCCTCACTTCTAACTACCCAAGACCCATATCCCGCTCCCTCACTTCTAACTACCCAAGACCCATATCCCGCTCCCAAGAGAGTCCACTCTTAATATTAGATATGCCTGTCATGTCTGTATGGGATACTGATAAGCATATAAGGAATGAGCATTCCTGTAGTATCATCTTATACCTTTTAGCTCTGAAGAGAGAATGTGATACAGTAAATAAAGTGTTGTATTAAATTAGTTGTCAGGAGACCAAGTTCAATTCTAGCTCTGGCACAGCTTTGTAAATTATCTTTGTAAATTATCTAAAAACACTATATAAATGTGAGATACCATGGTTGATATTTCTGAATTTGGAAGTAATGTTAGGGAGTTCCAGGTTGGGTGTGAATATAATTAAGCAATCTTGCCTTGTTCAGACAGTTGCAGGTACTTAAAGGTAAATACCCATCTAAATTGGAGGCAAGATATAGATAATTCAAAATAGTAGCTTACAAATGTTTATTCCACTTGACTTTGAAAAGCATACCAGGAAGGCAAATCTTCTAGAAAATAAAAAAAGATCATAGAATGGATCCCAAAGTCACAAGTAATTCTTTTTATCTTTTGAAATTGCTAGATAATTCATTTACTATAATGTTGAAAGTTGAGATCCTATGACTCAAGTGTTACAACTTTCTTTTTTATTTGACACTGAAAGTCTTTTTATGATTTTCAAGTAGCAAATTTAATTTTTTATTTGAGACTTTAATTTTCCTTTGGCTAATTAAATTAAATTCTAAAGAATTCGAATAACTGAAATTTTTTTTTTTTACTTCAACTGATTTGAGTTTGTATTTTGTCAGTCCCTAAAATTGCACTGTAGTATTTTCTTAGATGGAGGTAGATGGAAAGAGTAGCTTTGATATTAGGCACACTTGAGTCACAACTTCTCACCAGACCTATAACCTTGGGCAAGTGTCATGACTGCTAGGTCATCATCTTTAAAGTGAGGAGGATGATACCTGCCTTGCTATATCATCATTGAGAATTAAATGTCACAGTATGTAAAATTATTAACACAGTGGCTGTTCCACTGCCAACACTTAGTAAATGACAGCTATTTTTAAAATCAATAACCTTTACAGACTACAGTCATGCCTCCAAAATTATTAAAAGTATATCTAGATAAGTAGAAAATATTACAGACTTCATATGACTACAGGAGTTCCCCCTCAGTTAGGCAAAGGTTGATATATGTTGGATGTAGGTCCACACTCCCTTATATGAAATTCTGAAAAACAATTTTTTTCTAAAGACTTAAAGTTTTTCATAACTCATTTGGCAGCAAAATATGATCTGAACTCACTTGACAGTTTAAGCCTGACCTGAACCACCATGAGGTCTTTATTCCACCTTATATAAAATTTCCTATGTATTACTACAACATTCTTAATTTTTAAATTTGGGATACTGCCTTAGTCCCTGCTGGGAGTGCTAAATATATACCATGTATGTTCTACATGACAATTCTGAAATCTAAAAAACTCTGAATCTTGAAACATAACTGGCCCCAAAGTTTCTGATAAAATACCATGGCTCTTCAGTTGCTTTCTTCGTCTGCTACACTCAGGGTTTGTAAAAGGATGAAAATGAATGGAATGAAACAGTACCACAATTTTTTCATTTGTTTAGAATCCCAAAAGAAGGCCAAAGAAATTTGCCAGATGTACTTTATGCAGCTACGCTCAGGCCTTACCATAAAAAAGGCCTGTTACTTTAGGGAAAAAACCACCAAAAGGAGTTCACCAAAAACAGGTAAGGGAAAACTACACTTCCTGGTAATTCTTCAATATAATGATGAGCATCTATTTGCCTTTAGTTACTATATCTAGGTATATAATTTTTTTTCCTCACTCGAATTTTCCTTCTGGAAAAGAGTAAAGATGATAAATCATTTTTAAGCCTTTTTTTAAAAGGTATGTAAATAATTTTTAATATAATGGGAGAAACGGTTATGTCATAATGTTAAGTGAAAACAGAGGATATAAAATTGCATATACAGGCATACCTCGGAAATGTGAGAGTTTGGTTCCAGACCACCACAATAAAGCAAGTATCACAATCAAGTGAGTCATAATCTTTTGCTGGTAGAGGGTCTTGCCTTCAATTTGTAAGAAATGCAACATTTGTAAAACACAATAAATCAAAGTGCAACAAAATGAGGTATGCCCGCATATTACAATATCTTTTAAGTGATTTTTTTTCATTTAAAGGAAGTACCATAAACTAAAATGTTCATAGTGGCTGCCTTTCAGGTGTTGACACATGTGTGACTAGTTTTTTTCCACCTGGACTCCAACAGGTGTGCCCTTCTGAGGTGTAAGTGTGCCAGGAGGTATTGATCCCTTCCAACCATGAGGTGGCCAAAGTCCTGGGGCGAGTCACCACTGTCGGCAAGCAGTCCTGATTGTGACTCTTCAAAGTGGGATGGAGGGGTGGGGAGGGGATCTGGGCAGAGTGGGCACTGACAGTCCACTCCTAACTCCACCCGTCTTGCAGCTGGAGATTACAAAAAGCTGGTCTTCACTGCCTATCAGAATGGCCTGGAAGACCTTGGACCATCTGCAGCCTTCACCTTTACTGGAACAATCAACGGTTCAAGTATCCTAGGTGTGACTGATCACAAGGGTGGTGTGAGGGTGAGGAGTGGGATAAGACACAGGACCCTGGCAAGTGCTGCTCTAGGAAGCAGCCCCAAGTCTATGTCTCCATGTATATTAGAAACTTCTGTCCATTTTCTGCTGATGTGTCCATTTAGTGGTATCAAAATAGGTCCAGGGCAGCTGCTCTAACAATGCATGCACATTCTATAATTAGCACTCCATCATTATTTTGAAATGTTTGCTATGGACTGGAATCCCATATACATTATTCCTGGGGAAAATATATTATCCTTTTCAGAAGAAAAAAAAGCCAATATATTATCCCCTCAAATTTCAACATTTTGACAATAGAAAAGGAAGTGGTATTATATTTTTTAAGTTTAATTTTGATTCAAACATTTTAAGTAGCTGTTAAAATGGTTTTAAATTGCATCATCTACTTGAGCAAATGAAGTCCAAGTTGATGGTGACTATCAAGAAGTGAAGAGATCATTAAGCAACTTGACTGGGAATTGCATGTTGCCCTTTCAAGCATTATTCCTGACATAAATGTCCTAAATTCACAGAAGCATATTGATATTTCTGATTAAGTATTTTTAAATCCTTTTACTTTAGAAGTTTATATACAAATTCAACATTTAACATTATCCTTAATATTTTGTATATTTTCTTAGCATAATTCTATAATGTAAATAAAATATAATAATATTTTTCTCCAGGACCCATATAGATAGTTCTTAAATCTATTTTTGTTTACCCCAGCATGCCATTGAAATGTCATGTGTGTTGGAACATTAAGAAGAGTTGGGAGTACCACTCTAAGTGTCTCTGTTATTTAGCCAGAGGTCAGAATGGGGATCACACCTGTATTCTCCAGGGCTGTTAGAAGTCTCAGAGTAACTCCACACCTTACAGATGGGTATTTATTTATCCATGTCTATTTAAATATTGTCCCTTCTTGCCCACAATTCCCTAGTCTCTGGGGAGCCAGGAAGCAGAGGTTTCCTCAGGCAATGTCTGCTACTTTTTCAGCTTCTTTCTCCCCACCAAAACCTCCAATAAACATACTAGCATGGCCTCCCATGGCATTCATGCAGTAAATTAGCATCTTTAATCCCATTTAAGTGGCACACTTCAGCTTTTGAGCTATGTTAAACTTGCACCAAATGTTTTCATCTATCCAACAGTGATGGACAAAGTACAGCTCAAGTAAAAAATTTTAAAAAGCCTTTTAGGAGGCATTTTTTAAATTGCTAAATGATTGTTTATGAATACACGTTTTTAAATTCTTAATGACAAGATTTTTCACTTGTTACAGAACGTTCTGTTTCCTTGAGCACATACAACGATCAATCCATTACTTTTGTTTTTGCGGATGGAGGTTATGAGATCTATGTTGAAGAATTGAGGAAAAAACAAGAGACAGGTAGAATATTTCCTTTTGTTTACAGTGATATAATGATTACTAATAAGTAAAAAATATATCTACCAAACCATAAACAATGAATTAACTCAGACATGGCAAACAGATTTTATGCTGTGTGCAAACTCCAATGCATTGGGAATGATGCCTGAGAAATCACTGTGTTGAGGAGGATTCAGAAACTTAGCCAGGGTTCATCAGGAAAGAACCCTGATATTGAGAAGTGGTATCTGTTGTAAAAGATGGAAGGAGGACCATATTTGATATCGCTAAATTACCTACTAGATCTTCCCAACCTTACAACTATCACCAAAGTAAAACCTCTAATGAAAGAGTATACCAGCCTTGGCCAGGTTGCTCAGTTGGTTAGAGCATCATCCTGTACACCAAAAAGCTGGGGGTTCAATTCCTGGTCAGGACACATACCTAGGTTGCAGATTTGATCCCGGTTGGGGCACATATGGGAGGCAACTGATAGATGTTTCTCTCTCACATCGATCTCTCTCTCGCCCTTCCTCTCTCTCTCAAATCAATAAACATATCCTTGGTGAGGATAAAAAAATATATACCAGTGCAATGAACAATATTTTAAATATTTTATGGAGAATTCATCAGAGCATAATACACATTTTGAGATCTTTCTCAAAACCACAAAAGTTTTGCTTTTGTTGATATACAACAAAAGAGGAGGATATTTTCTAATATTGTGTATATGTTGGAACTGAAACCTTTTGATAAATCACCAAAGGAATTTTATGCATTCTCTTTCAGACAAGGTGTTATTCCGTTACTATGATTCACAATCACCTGCAAGTGAAACAGGTAATTTGAAGGTCTGGGTAACTGTAATGGGTGAATTCTTAAATTTGGGTAAAGGTAAATCCAAAATTGCTCTATGTGGAAAGGCTGGTAGTCTCTGAAGGTTCTCTTCAGCCCAAACTCATAGTGAAATCTTAGATTCTTAGAGAATTTACTCCATTCTGTCCATTTTGCAGTTTAACAGGATAAATGTTTGGCTACATTTAACAGAGACCCAGACTAACAGTGGCCTAAGCTACACAAAACTTTATTTCTGTCTTAGCCGGGCTGGAATGGTAGGTCTGTTGAACAGGTTGTCCAGGGACCCAGCTCCTTCTCTCTTTGTGGTTCTGTCAGCATCTACATGTTTTAAGATTACTTGCCACCATGACAATGTCCAATTAGCAGGACAGAGGAAGATGGGTACATGAATTCTCTTTCCCTTTGTGGACACAACCTGGAAGTTGCACCTGACACTTCCACTCATCTCACCTTGGTCAGAACTTAGTCACATTGCTACATTTAACTACAAAAAAAGGCAGGCTGGGAAATGTTCTGTGATAACACAAGAAGAGGAGCTGAATGTTGAGGGACAACTATCTGTGGCTTTACATGCAGATGGGGAAGCTGACACCCAGAGAAATACTCATTAGAGTCCCAATTCTACAATTAGAAAGCATGTAAGAAAACTAACCTCTCTTCTTCAAGGGACTTAGAATTACCCCCAACTTGTCCAATGACTCTAGTTTCATTTGGGTGCAAATTTCTAAGAGACATGTTGCTGAATGAAGTAATTTTACATGACATAGTAAACTTGTTTCCTGGGTAAATGAATTACAGTTTTTAAGTTTATAATTAACATTTTTTTAAATTGTAAGGTGATAGTGTTGATGGTCAGAAATTAATGGTAAGCCTGAGTCCTACAAAAGACAAAGACTTCTTGCTGCATGCCAACAACAAGGAGGACTCTGTGGAGGTAACAGAAATATGCATTTAATTGTTATGATGGATACCACTCACTTGTGTGGATTTGGGTGTTTGCGGTATTTTGAAGGAGGACTTTTGTTTGTGCTACTGTACATAAAACACAATCAGTTACTACCAATAACTTGCTCCTGGAGTAGGAATGGGGGGGAAATGGCATGTATAGCCTTGCTACTGAAAGTTGTCTCTGCCAGCAGTACAGTATCACCTGGGAGCATATTAGAAATGGAGAATTTCAAGGTCCCTCACAATTGAATTAGAATCTGCATTTTAACAGATCTCTAGGAGACTCACATGCACATTAAAGTTGCAGAAGCACTGCTATATAGGATGATCTCAAGTCCTTCCTATTTGGCTTTAGGAAGTACTATGTTCTTCTAGGAAGTGTTTCTTTGTAAAATGTCATTTTCTTAGGCAAATGTAAAAATAACTTTATACTCTAAGTCTGCTAAAGGGAAGGTCATAAACATTTCCATATTCCAAGATTTATAGATAACAACAATCTACATTCTATTCACAGGATTCACTGCATAGTCTTCTTCAGTTAGTAAATGGCAGTATTATATTGGTCATGATGGAGAACTATAAACATATAAAGGAACAAAGAAGCCAAAGGTGGAAACAAGGGAGAAAACATGAGAGTATAATATAGAAGATAAATTATATAAATACACAAAATTATAAAACTAATTCATACAGCCATGTAAGGTATTAACATGAACACTGGATGGTAACCAGCATCTCCCTTAACAAAACATTCCTAAATATATATAACAGTGTTTGGCATAAGTAGTTAATAATAAGAGCTGACCCATACTGAACTCTATACCAAGCATTATGCTAAATGTTTTACAAGTACTATCTCATTTAATTCTCACAGTAACTCTATGAGTTATTGTATTGGTCAGGTATTGCTGTGTAACAAACCATCCCCAACATTTAGTGGTTTAAATAATAATCATTTCTATCACTCACATGTCTTTGGGTAAGTTAGGGATTGACTGATCTGGAAAACTGGTTAGATAAAAAAATTGAGGCTTGAGAAGTAAAGCAATGTGCCCAGGTCTCAGACATAATATGTGTTAAATCAGGGGTACAAATACAAAACTGTTGTATCTAGATCCAGTCATTCTAAGCCCTATGCCTCTCAAAGTATACTATCAGTGAATCAAGTCAAATTCTCTCACTTTGACCCTCTACTTCTTCCCCCTTCCACCCCTCCTATCCCCTACTCAGTAAGCAGCTTTGCTAAAAATACCAAGTTATAAATAATTATTTCCCTTTAGTTTCTAACACAGGGATGTGAAGTTGACTCTGGACTTTCTACTCACATATTGGTTACTCTCTCTCTCTCTTGTTTCCTCAGCTACAAAAATGTGAAAACCCGTTGCCAGACCAGACTTTCTTTTTTCTTCATACAGAGCCTGGGCCCTCCACATGTGTTTCATTTGAATGTAAGAGCAATCCTGGAGTGTTTATTGGAGTAAAGGATAACCATCTTGCTCTAATTAAATTAAAGGACCAAACTGAGCATTCAAGAAGAGAGAATATCAAATTTAAGCTCTCTTAAACTTAATGTGTTAGAAAGCTGTGAATCCTGGGTTGAGTAGCCCAAATAGCTACCACTGAAGAGACTGTCAAAAAAAAAAAAAAAAAAGAGAGACAGATAACACTTAAGGAAAATAGAGAGTGCTTAGCATGCTGTGGAATGTTTTTTCTCATTATGCTAAAATTATATATTTTTTGTAATCCTCAGTTTTTTATTTCGCACTGTATCACTGCATATTCAATGCAAGTATTGGTATATTAAATAGGGTATTGGTAAAGCAACCTGCCAATATTCTGAAGACATACAGACCTTTACTTTTTTCTGCTTTCAGCCTAGAGAGAACTTTATATTTAGAGCTGAGACCTCTGGGGAGAAACAAGGGTCTTAGCCCAAGTCTCATTTTAGACAGAGATCCATTTTAAAGAACTACATAGGGACATATTTTCCCTGGTTCCAAACAGTGGACTCTAACACTAGAGCTGCTAGTAAAAGCCCAACCAGATGCTACATAGAGTGAATATTTCACAAACTCCAAGTTAGTAGATGCTCAAAACTTCCAATGACTACATGGCTAGATAAGTAATACACATATATTAGAAAGACAAAGATAGCCGGCAGGGCATGGCTCAGCAGTTGAGGATTGACCTAGGATCCAGGATATCACATTTCCATTCCCAGTCAGGGTACATGCCCGGGTTGTGAGCTCGATCCCCAGTAGGGGGGTGCAGGAGGCAGCCGATCAGTGATGACTCTCTCATCATTGATGTTTCTATATCTCTCTCTCCCTCTCCTTTCCTCTCTCTGAAATCAATAAAGATATATTTTTTTAAAAAGACAACGCCTTAGCCAGTTTGGCTCAATGGTTAGAGCATTGGCCTACAGACTGAAGGATCCAGGGTTTGATTCCAGCGAAGGGCATGTACCTCAGTTGCAGGCTTGATCCCCGGCCCCAGTTGGGGTGTGTGCGGAAGGCAACCAATCAATGTGTCTTTCTCACATTGATGTTTCTCTCTCTCTCTCCCCCACCCCTCTTCTACTCTCTCTGAAAAGCAATGAAAAAAATATCCTAGGGTGAGGATTAAACAAACAAAAAGCCAAAAATGATTTTAAAATTAAGAAAAATAAATCCAGTATTTGTAAAGTGAGTAATTTCACCTTTAATTTTTCATTTTAAAAATTCTGATTTTTATAGACTGAGTTAACTATAAAGAAAAGCATTCTTAAATTAGGAATTGAAATACATTTTAGTTCAGTAATAGCATTGGAAGCATTAGGAATATCTAACAAACTAAAACCTTTTTCAAAAAAAAAGCACTGAGCCACAACGTAGGTTAGGGCATCCAAGTACCATGGTGGGGCCAGAAGTCTAAAATGGAACACAAAATTAATATTACAATTTCAATAACTGGCTAACCCTCATGTTTGTGGCATACCACATCCTCTGACCCAGGCTTCTAGGGAATCAATGATTTTTTATAGACTTGTCACCTTGGATAAAATTTCTTCTAATCCTTTCTTCCTATGTGCACAAGTCTTTTTGTTGTCCAGCTTCCCAATGACCCTGCTTACTATGAAATATTCATTTGATTTCTGTTTTACCTTCATTTCTTTTGACCAATTGTGTTCTTGATATACCTTTGGCACCCCTGAGCTTCATTTCCAAATTACCTAATATCTGAATGCCAGCACCTTTATTCTGCTCTGTCTACCTGATGTAAAATTTTACATAAATCTATTGATAGCAATATTTTTTATTAAACATCTTTGTGTTTTACTGTTACTAAGGTAGTAAAATAATTTATACTCAACCATAATAACATTTTCAACTACTAATGGAATAATTTTTGCTTATCTTAAGGTCTTAACAATGTCTACTACAATTTTTCATAGGCTTAATACTGACAACAAATGATAAACATAATAACTGAATACTTATGAAATATACTTTTCTGAAACTATAGGCTGTTTTTACTTCTAATTTGTTGAGATCTATCAGATATAATTGCTGGTGGAACATAAGATAAAAGAAGCTGGGAATTACTGTATAGGGGCAAACAAGTGTAGAACAATATAACTTTGCTTCATTACTTTGCCAATAATTTTGCTATACAAAGAAAAATAAAAGCAGAATCTGTATCATCCCCTCTGAAAAACACTAATATTGACCATGTGCACCTGTATGATATAGTTAAAATGATTATTAACCAAATATATCCATTACATTGTTTATATTCTTGAATAAACTATATTTTTCAAAAGTTTGTAAAGCCATAATGATTTTATCATAAAATGTCTCAATATTCTGAAATTCTTACATGAATGTAAGCATATCACAATCCACCAATACTGGTATCTTGAGTAGATCATTTTTGGTGATTCAAAACTAAGTAAGATTTCCCAGAGTAGGAATTGTATATTTTTTTACCGTTGTACTCCCAGTGCCCATCATGGTGACCAACACATGACAGGTATTCAGTGACGTTAACCCAAGGTCAAATAGCCAGCATGTACCTGCATTAGAACTTTAACCTGAGACTTCTGACTACTTATTTAGATACCTTTCAACCTGGCTATCTTTATATACATACATATATGTGTGTGTGTACACACACACACACACACACACACACATATATATATATATAATTTTTTCCCACATCACTATAGTCATCACTATAGTCAGTGCTTTTTGATTAAAATATTCAGATGTGGCCTGGCCGGGCATGGCTCAGCGGTTGAATGTCGACCTGGGATCCAGGCAATCGGGGTTCGATTCCCGGTCAGGGCACTTGCCCAGGTTGTGGGCTCCATCAATGACTCTCTCATCATTGATGTTTCTGTCTCTCTCTCTCCCTCTCCTTTCCTCTCTCTGAAATCAATAAAGATATAGTTTTAAAAAAATAAAATAAAATAAAATATTCATATGTGTAGTGGCCTTATGTTTTTTGAAGGTCCATAACACACATTACTGGAAGGAGTCTATCCATTTTATTATTTCAGAAATGATAACTATGTCAAAACTTATTTCCCTTCATTTCATTTATATTCTTTGGATTTTTATGTATTTATTGAATACTTTGAACTATTGTCAAGAAACTTTTATTTGAATGAGTAAAGTTACTTGGAACTGGAAAAGAAAACTGAGAGTTGAAATTTGGGGAATTTGGGAAAAAATTGCTAATTTAATTAGAATGCAACAGCTTGATTAAAGTCTTAAAACATTGATTCATAACCTGCATGTCTGTAGCACAAAACAAGCCAAAGAAATAACAATTTCAACCTTTATGCCTCATGTTGAGAAATTACATGGTAGAGAAATCTTAAGCTGGGGTACTTCAGTGGGAGTTGCAAATGGTTTGTCCCAAAATTCATACTCCCCTCATACTATCGCCTACATAGCCCAGAAATCTCATTGTCCAGCAGTTAAGTACATGCCGTGTATACTGGACTCTGCTAGGCACCATGAAAACACAAAAGAAGCCTAAGCTATGCTCCTTTTCTACATGAAACTTAACACATGTACAATACATATTAAAACTCCAACTCTGCAGTACACAGTTACACAAAGATGAGAGGGATCAGTATGAGTTTCTCATTAGGGAAAGAAATAGGACTGAATTCTCTATCCCCAGACCCTAGTACCCACCTCAGATCTATTCATATAGCCATTCTCAAGGTCATGTCAAACAGGTTCCTTCTTCAGGTCTCAGGCAAAAGGGAGTAAATTTAATTGTTCCAAATATTAATAGTCAAGGTTGGGGCTAGGGCACTTAGGAATCTGACAAATGAATGCAAGAGATAAAAGTGAAAGCCAACTGATAGATAATCTATGAGCTATTTTCTGTTGAGGTGCCGAGATAATGAAACACTTGTCCGAGTCCAATTACAGTCCCTAGCTCAGAAGACACTCCCATAAAGAGAATACATGAATCACTAACCAGCATATTAAGAACATATGCTTGGTTTACTACTTATAGTCTATGCAACTTCAGCAAATTATGTAAGCTCTCTCAATCTCTGTTTATCTTCTGTAAAATGAGGAGGTACCCAAATGTTATGGTAGCTTACCTACTATCCATTACCACCAACCTTACTTCCTTACCAACAGAATCTCATTTTGTCCTAGGAAACAATATGCCCAACTAAAAACACACTCCTTCCCAGACTCCCATGCAACTGATATGGTAACCATTTGACATTGTTCTGGACAATAAAATATAGGCAAGATAATGGTTTAAGAAAAACTTTTTCAAAGGAGACATATTCAACTGGGATGCCCTTTTCCAGTCTTTCACCCTCTCCCCTTCTTTCCATCTAGACCACAGACATGAGGCTGAATGTACAATAGCCAACTTCTGACCATGAGGTGATAAGCATGGGGACAAAAGCCTACACATTAAAAACGGCAGGAGGGAAAGATGGAAAAACTCTGGTGTAGTGAACAATATTGGTATTCTGCCCAAATCCCCTTGGATGCCTTTATACTGGATTCTTTGATAATATTTCCATGTGTACACCACACACCTTCACCACCACCACCACTATCTTCTATGTGCTTTCAATATCCAGCACTTGCAGCTCCTCTTACAAGAACTGCTCTTATTTACTGATGCTTCTTTGCACTCTTATATAGAGAAGTAAAAGTTTCTGTGAGTCTGCATTCTTCCCATCAGCTTCATAAGGTTTTTGAAAGCCCAGCTCCCCTGTCTTGGGTGAAAAATTTCTGTCCTAAATTTCACTCAAAAATTACCCTCCAGAGTCCATGCTGAAGCTACCTTCTGCTATACTTCAGCATAAGATCACCTTCTTGCTTAGATTCCTATCCATTCTTACCAAGCCCAACTCCCTTAGCAGTCTTTCTTGGGAATGTTTCCTTAGTAAATCATATGCTCATAAATCTCTAACTCAGGGTCTGCTTCTAGGGAATGCAATGTAAGACACCACATCACATATGGCACTGTTTTGCTTTCATACTAGTCTTGCAGAATTAACTGCAGACTTTCTTTGTTGAGAGAGGAAAATAAGCCCATGTGTGCTTAAGTTAGTGTTGAATTTTCTGTTGGATGTGGCTTAAAGCAAACTTCACCCATAGAAGAGATAATAGTAACACCTGCTTATTTGGACACTGATAAGAATTGCCTTGCACATATCAAACACTCAGTGAATGTTAGCTTAGAAAGACAGACAAACCTGATTGATATTAAATGAGAAACGTTTTCTTAGGTACAATTAGAAGATAGAAAGACACAAGAAAATCCCTCCATGACTTTAAGAGAAGTTACCCTGTAAGAGATAAAGTGGAGGAAAAAATCAGGATAGATGAGATCTGACAGGTATAGAAGTAATCCGACAAGTTAAGAGGTGTTTATTTGATTATACTTATTAACCTATAAATAAGCTATACATATTTTTTCATATATATCAATATCACATTATAAATACTAAAAGGTTTACTCATAAAAACAAAAAATTATCTATGTTCCTTCAAAAGATCATTGGATATATAAAAACAGTCATGGGGATGTAAAGTACATCATAGGGAATATAGTCAATAATATTGTAATAACTATGTATGGTGCCACATGGGTACTAGACTTATTGGGGTGATCGCTTTGTAAGGTATATAAATGTCTAATCACTATTTTGAATACCAGAAACTAATATAATATAGTATATCAACTGTAATTGAAAAATAAATTTTGAAAAATTTTAGATCATTGGACAAAAATACAGATGTTCCAAGATATAGAAATGGGGTAACTAAAAAATTATGTAATAATTTATTATTATTCAATAGGTCAGAAAAACAATAGAGAAATCAATGAAACCAAAAGCTGAGTATTGGAGAAAACTCAACAAAATGGATAAACCTTTAGCCAGATTGATTAGGAAAAAAAGAGATGATACAAATTACCAATATTAATAATAAGAGAGTTGGTATCACTATAGATTCTAAAAACATTAAAATGATAAAAAGGGAATATTACGTATAATACTTTGGCAATTTTAATGAAAATAGACAAATTCCTTGAAAGATACAAAGTATCAAGAACTCATTCAAGAATAAACAGACAATATGAATAGACCTATATGCATTTTTTAAAGTCTAAATTTGTAGTTTAAAATTTTCTCAGAGAAAAAACCTATAGGATTTATTGGTGACTTCTTCCAAACATTTAAGGGAAAAAATGATATCAATTCTAAACAAATTCTATCAAAATATTAAAGAGGAGTGAATTCTATTGAACTCATTGTATGAGGCAAGCATTACACTGATATCAAAACCAAAGACATTACAAGAAAACTACAGACCAATATTTTTCATGAACATAGACACAAGAATTCTAAAAATTTCAGCAAATGAAACCCAACAATATAGAAAAAAGACACATGATATGTATAAGATATATATATTAAAAGGACATAAAAATACATCATCACCAAGTGGAGTTTATACCAGAAATACAAAGTTGATTTAATATTCAAAAAAATCAATATAATTTACCATTTTAACAAGATTATTATCTCAATAGGTGCAGAAAAAGTAGTTGACAAAATCTAACATCTAGCCCACCCAGTGTGGCTCAGCGGTTGAGCATCGACCTATGATCCAGGAGATCACGGTTCGATTCTGGGTCAGGGCACATGCCCAAGTTGCAGGCTCCATCCCCAGGTGGGGGGGTGGGTGCAGGAGGCAGCTGATCAATGACTCTCTCTCATCATTGATATTTCTCTCTCTTCTCCCTTTCTCTCTCTGAAATCAATAAAAATATATATATATTTTTAAATCTAACATCTATTCCTGATAAAAATACTCAACAAACTAGGACTAGAAGAAAACTTTCTAAACCTGATAGAGGGCATAGACTAAAGAAAATTTATAGATAACATCACAGTTAATAGTGAAATACTAACTAGAAAAAGACTGAATGAGATCAAGAACAATAAAAGAATGTCTACTCTCACCACTTCTGTTCAGTATTTTACTGGAGGTTCTAGTTGTTGCCATAAGGCAAGATAAAGAAGTACATAATCCAGATTGGAAAATAAGATGTAAACCTGCCTTTATTTCAAAACAATATGAACATCCATGTAGAAAATTTGATGGAATCTACAAAGAAGCTGATAGAACTAATAATTGAGTTTAGCAAGAATGCAGGATGCTACAAGATTAATGCACAAAAATCAATTATATTTCAGTATAGTAACAAATGGCAATTGGAAGTTAAAATTTTAAATACCATTTATGGTACAATTACAATTTTTGAAATATTGAGTGACAAATCTGACAAAAATGTGCAAGACTTATACAATGAAAACTATCACACACAACTTACAGAAATTAAAGGAGAACCAAATAAACAGAGACATACCTTGTTCATGAATCAGAAGACCCAATATGGTTAAGATATCCATATTCCCCAAGTTGATATATAGGTTTGGTGCAACCCCAATCAAAATTCCAAGCTGATTTGAAAACTTATATGGAGCCCTAGCAGGTTTGGCTCAGTGGTTAGAGTGTTGGCCCTCAGGCTGAAGGGTCTTGGGTTCGATTCTAGTCAAGGGCATGTATCTCAGTTGCAGGCTTGATCCCCTGGCTCTGGGGTGGGGGTGCAGGTGGCACGCACATGTGAGAGGCAACCAATCGTGTTTCTCTCAAATCAATGTTTCTCTGTCACTCTCCTTTCCACTCTCTCTGAAAAGCAATGGGAAAAAATATCCTTGGGTGAGGATTAAAAAAAAAAAGTTTATACAGAACTAAAGAAAGCCTAGGATAGCCAAAACAATTTTTTAAAAGAACAACACTAGCCGTCTCTATACTTGCTTTCAAGATTTACTATAAAGCTACATTTACGTAGACAGTATGGTATTTCCATAAAGACAGACAAATATATGAGTGGAACAACCTAGAGAGTTCAGAAATAGGCTCAATGACATATAGCAACTGATTATTTACAAAGTTGTAAAGGCAATTCAATAAAAAAAGAGTCTTTTCAACAAATGGTGATGAAACAATTGTATATATGCATGGAAAAAAGCAACTAAGCAAACAAGACTAAAAAAAATGAACTTCAAGTCATACCTTGCTCCCTATATAAAAATTAACTCAAGATGGATCACACATATAAAAAGTAAAACCTAAAACCATAAGTTTTCTAGATGTAAACATAGGAGAAAATCTTTGTGATCTTGGGTTGGGAAAATATTTTTTATATATGACATCAAAAACATGTCCACAAAAAAATCAATACATTGGAATTCATCAAAATTAAAAACTTCTGCTTTTAGAAGGACACTGTTTAAAAAGTAAAAAGACAAGCCACAGACTGAGAAAATACAGGGGTGGGCAAAAGTAGGTTTACAGTTTTTCATATGGGAAATAATACAATACTTAATAAATAATACAAGAATAAACTCTGTTTCATGTACTCATAACTGTAAACCTACCTTTGCCTACCCCTATATTTTCAAAACATATATCTGATGAAAGATTTATATGTATCCAGAAAGACTTTATGTATCCAGAATACATAAAGAACTCTCAAAACTCAATAATATAAAAAACAACCCAACTTTTTAAGTAGACCAAAATATTTGCATAGACACCTCATCAAAGAAGATATGTGGATGCTCATCTAAGTCATTAAGGAAATGTAAGTTAAAACCATAATGAGAAACTACTTCACACCTACTAGAATGTCTATAATCAAAAGACAAACAATAAGAGTAGGTAAGGATACAGAGGAACTAGAACTCTCATACATTGCTGGTGGGAATGTAAACTTGTACAACTACTTTGGAAAATAGTTTGGCAGTTCCTTTAAAAAGTTCCTTTAAAAGTTAAAAATAAATTCACCTTACAACCTAACAATTCTATTCGTAAGAATCTACCAAGAGAAATTAAACAAACAGCCACATAAAGACTTGCACACATGTGTTCATAGGGGCATTATTCATAATATCCAACTACTGGAAAACCCAAGTGTCCATCAACTGATGAGTGGATAAACAAAATGTGGTATATCCATACAATGAAATACTATTCAGCAATAAAAAGAAATAAAGTACTGATACATACTTCAACATGCATGAATCTCAAAAACATTATACAAAATGAAAGAAGCCAGACGCAAAACTTTACATATTGTATGATTCCATTGTAATAATGCTGCAATGAACATAGGGGTGCATATATTCTTTTAAATTAGTGTTTCAGGTTTATCTGAATTGGGATTGCACCAAATCTGTTCCCAGAAGTGGAATCGCTGCATCATAAGGCAGTGCCATTTTTAATTTTTTGAGGAAACTCCATACTGCTTTCCACAGTGGCTGCACCAATCTGCACTCCCATCAACAGTGCAAGTATTCCTCAATTTTTAAAAAAGGCACTGCTTAGAAGTAGTAAATTGCCTAGAATGGCATACTTGTATAAGTAATGGAGTAAGGGCTAAATGTTATAAATGTAAAAATTAAGGCTAAGGGGGATTAAATATTGAGTCTAGTCCCTTCAGAGCTGGTTTGGTCACTAAAAATAAAAACCTTCTCAAAACTGTTCAACAAAAAAGATGGTATTGGTTCACATTTACGAGAAGGAATCAGATTGGCCCAGCAAATCTACCTATCAAGCTGTTCTTGACTGCTGGTCCAGTCTGTTGTGGTCATGGGGTCAAACAGCGTAAATATGAACACTTCCAATCAGGGGCTACCAGTGGGAATAGCAGAGTAGGTTGTAGGCATCCCAGACATCCCAGAATACATCTCATACACTGTACCAGGCCCCACAGCCAGTGAGTGGTAAAGCCAGGGAATCTAATGAGAAGGAAAAATCAGCAGAATACATCTACCTTGTGCCAGGCCCCATAGTCAGTGAGTGGTAGAGCCAGGGAATCTAATGAGGAGGGAAAATCAGCAGAATACATCTCCTACCTTATGCCAGTCCCCACAGCCAGTGAGTGGTAGAGCCAGGGAATCTAATGAGAAGGAAAAATCAACAGAACACATCTTACCTTGTGCCAGGCCCCAGAGTCAGTGAGTGACAGAGCCAGGGAATCTAATGAGGAAGAAAAAGCAACAGACTTGATGCCTGAGGACTCTAGATTAACTCTTAGATTTTGAGCCTGAGAGACTGGGAAAATGCTGCTGTCAGGAAAAAAAATGAGGTAGGAAACAGGAATTAGTGGGACGGAAGAGAATGCATTTGTTGGGACAGGCTGAGTGAGATCTGACTAGGGAATCTTGATATGAAAATACAGCTAGAAATGTAACTGGTACAGTCCATAGTTGGTGATCAAAACATTAGTTGTCTTCTGTCATCCCTTATTCAACTTCTCTGTCTTATACTTTTCTACTCATTCTTAAGTAATAAACAGTACTACTGTCATATTAAGTTGCAAATACAGTCTCAATTCAATAAATCAGTTCCATAAAATAGTCAAATCTCTGAGTTTAATTTAGCATCAAACCTTCTCCCCACCCCCATATTTCCTACCCCCACCACCTAGTCCTGCTTCAGGCTGGAATCCTGAAGTGAGGAAGGGGGGTGGGGCTTTTTGCTCACACTCTCCTGCATTTGCTCTCTGAAGATTTGCTCCCCCTTAGGGATTGAAGTTAAGTGGGGAAGGGGGAGCACAAGGAATTAGGGATAAAACAGTCTGGGTGGCTTGAAGCTTGCCAGACTTGGCAAGCAATTAAAATTGATAACCCTGTAGGTCCTGGCAGTTCATTAAAGTAGATGCTTTATCTCAAGGGGCCCTTTAAAGATCCCCTGCTGGGCTCTTCTCTCCTGCTATTCTCTGGTAGAGGCAGGGGCAGGGGCAGGGGCAGAGCAGAAGGGTTAGAAAGGTTGAAAACAAACTATAGTTTCTTCCTCAGCCTCTTGTCATTAGCTGATACACCTCTATCCTCTTTCCAAGGAGGTCTCCTTGCCCTCTCACAAATGTCCCCTTGATGGCTTTCTTTCCTGCATTGCCCCTTCTGGTCCACAGGAAACACTCGGACTTTTATTATGGACCTTTTCAGACATATCACAAGTTAGAGAAAATAGTCTAGTAATAGAATAGAGAGGTCCATCAGATAGCTCCAATAATTATCAAGATTACTTTGTTCTTGTTTCATTTTTCCCCAATTCAACTTCATTAATTTTTGTTGTTTTTGTTGTTGCTGGAGTATTTAAAGGACATAACTTCTCCCCTAAATACTTCAGTATCCATTCCCTCTGAACTCACTACTACATGACTTCATCTATTTTTCCTATCCCTACTCTTGCCCTTTCCCTACACATATCTATACACACACACTCACACACACATTATATCAAAGCTGTTGTTGCAAGGTAGCATGAATACCTTCTAAATGACAAATCCAATACTCACTTTTCAGTCTGTTTCTTCTGGAGCTCCCAGCTGCATGTGTCCTTCTCAATCACACCATTCTTACTGGCTAGCTCTTTTACTTTGGTTTCCATGAGACAACTTCCCTGCTTCTCCTTCAACTTTTATCACTCTTCTTGGCTGCCTATACAAGGTGGGGCAAAAGCAGGTTTACAGTTGTTTGTATGGAAATAATACAATAATAAATAATAGTACAAGAATAAACTGTGTTTCATGTACTCACAACTGTAAACCTACTTTTGCCCCACTCTTTATTGTGCAAGATCGTTACAGAAACTATAAAACTAATCAATAAAAATAGCCATAGACTGTGTGTTACTTTTGTGTCAAACCCCGATATTAATGGAAGCATGACAGACAGCAAAGAGCATGAATTTTGGTACTTCCTTCATCTCTAGAGAGATCCTGATTCTAATATTAATTTATGCTGGGTACAGGACCTCATACTACTCTGTATCTAGGTCTCACTGCCTGTAAAATGGGGCTAATACATATCCCAGATTGAGCTCTTGAGAAGATGGAATAAGAAAATGACTGTAAACATCTAGTGTAGTGCCTGGTCTATATTAGGATCAACCAAAATTAATCCTATTTCTTTCCCTTCATATGCATTTCTAATTTGATACCTAACAGAACTTTTTATTTTTCCTCAATGGGAGCCTACTTCTCAAAGAACTACACTCAAGGAAAACAAACAAGAATGGCTAAATTAGTCTTGCCTAGATTCAAAGGACCAGGCAAATGCTTCTTCAGGTCAAAACACTGCAGCTGAATGGAATCTTCAAACAAGCATTCTGCCAAGTTAAACACAAGGAAGAGAAAAACTAATCTTGCTGCTAATAACATAACATACTTCCTTTCACGATATTAGCTTCTGTTTTTATTTAAAGAGTGATTACTCTGCAATGTTTCCTAAGTAAACACTTAGGAATTTGGGAGTAAGCTTCAGCTGACACACCACCTAAAACGTCTTTTCTCAGTAAGAAGTCTTAAGTAATTATAGTAAAGAATATGAAGTAGAACAGTATGAACTAATTTAGCAAGTACAACTTATTTAACAGGATTTTTCCTATTTTCTCCAAAATTGTCACCAAGGTTCCATTGCTGGAAACAAAAACAGTAATTACCCAATATATGAAATACAGCTATTTGAGCAAGCCATCTCACTCACAACATGCCTCTCCTCTTCATTGCAAAAGAGGATTAGGAGGTGATGGAAAAGTCATCTTTTTTTAGGAATGCTAAGCTTATGAAGAGAATCGATCCTCTTCTGTCATCTCTTGGAGACCAAAAGTGAACATTTTCCTTCTTTGGAGGTCAGCCAAAGAAGGAGACGTATTTGATTGGCTGATGCCTGATTTACTACAGGCCCTGCCTTGGTATTACTGAGCCAGGGAAGCACACTTGGGAAAGAAGAATGGCCACAATCACAGTTGGAAACTTTAAGTTGACTATTTACAGAATGCTCCACCCAACAACAGCAGATTATACATTATCTTCAAGGCATATAGAACATTCACTGATAAGGAAATACAAAAGGATTGAAATAATACAAGTATATTCTCTCACCACATTGGAATTAAATTAAAATCAACAAGAGAGAAATACAATCCCCAAATATTTGGAAATTAATTAAACACTTTTAAATAACTATAGTTCAAATAAGAAATTAATTAGAAAATATTTTATTTGAATAAAAATGAAAACAATATATCAAAATTAGTGGGACATGGCCAAAACAATGTTTAGAGGAAAATTTACAACATTAAATACTTATTTTTTAAAAGTTTCAAATCAATGCTTTAAGTCTCTACCTTAAAAACAAGTTAAACAGGAGAAAATTAAACCCAAAGCAAGCAAAAGGAAAGATATAATAATGGGGCAAAACAGGAAACAGGAAAAAATTTTTAAAAATAAAAACTGGTTCTTGGAGTAGCTCAGTAAAACTGATAAACCTGCCACCAGACTGATCAATAAAAGAATATACAAACTATCAATATCAGGAATGAAGAAGGGGCATTACTATAGATCCTATAGGATAAGATATTTTTATAGCTTAGGTGAACATATAGAACATCTGATAACTTAGATGAAATTGACACATTTCTTGAAATAACATAATTACCAAGGGTCACTAAAAAACAAAAAGATAACCTGAATATCCATCTATCTATTTTTTAAAAAAAGAAATTGAATTTACGGTCAAAAACACTGCCACAAAAAAATTCCTGGCCCAGATGGCTTCACTAGCGAATTCTACCAAATAATTAAGAAACAAAAGATACCAATTTTACAGATTCTTCCAGAGGAGGTAATACTTAGCACCTAATTTTATGATAACATTACCCTTCGTAGCAAAACCAGACAAAGCCATTACAAGAAAAAAATATATACCAACCAGTATCCCTCCTTGACCTCAACTTAGAAATTTTTAATAAAATACTGGTAAATTGAAATCAATAATATATAAAAGCATAATACATAATGAAGGGGATTTATCCCAGGTATGCAATGTAAGTTCTACATTTGAAAATCAATCGTTATAACTTACCATATGAACAGAATAAAAAAGAAAATCATATCATAATCTCAACAGATAGAGAGAAGCATTTGCAAAATTCAACCTCCATTCAGGATTTAAAACTCTCAGAAAACTAGAAATAGAAGGAAACTTTCTCAACACTTTTTGTGTAGATAAAAAGTACACAAAACATAGATTTAACCTCATTTTTAATTAATTTTAAAGATTTAATGCTTTCCCTCTAAGATCAGGAATAAGCTCAGCAAGGACATCTGTTCTCACTACCTCTATTTAACACCGTACTAAAGATAGTAACTAGCACAATAAGGCAATAAAAATGATGCTTGAACAGTAGGGTATTCATATATGGACAGAAAAAAGGAAGGAAAGGTCTGAGGGAGACAGGCAGGGAGGGAGGAAGGGAGGGGGGGAGGAAGGGAGGGAGGGAGGAAGGAAGGACCTCTGCCCCTATCTCACACTATATACAAAATTAATTTGAAAAGACCATAGAACTAAATGTAAGAGCTAAAAATACAAAACTTCTCTATGAAAACATGGGGGGGGAAATCTTTGTGAATTTGGGTTAGGTAAAGATTGCTTAAATAGAACACAAAAAGTACAAACCATGAAAGAAAAAAATTATTGTATATTATAAAAATTAAAAAAAACCTTTGTTCCTCAAAAGATACTAAGAAAATGAAAAGATAAGCCTCAGACCAGGAGAAATATTTATAAAACATCTATCTGATAAAGGACTTGCACTCAGAATAATATATAAAGAATTCTTATAGCACAACAACAATATAAATAACCCAATAAAAATGGAAAAATATTTCGACAGACACATTAGAAGATATACGGATAGCAACAAGAGCATGAAAAAATGCCCAATATCATCAGTTATCAGGGAAATGCAAATTAAAACCACACGAATATACAACTATACAACTACTATAATAGGTAAAATTTAAAACACCAGCATTATAAAATGCTGTCGAAGGCGAAGAGCAACTAACTAGAACTCTGTCACATAGCTAGGTGGAATACAAAATCATTCAGCCACTTTGAAAAGCAGTTTGGCAGTTTCTTATAAAATTAAACATACACTTATACAACCCAGGAACTCCAGTCCTAAGTATTTACCTAAGAGAAATGAAAATATATTTCCATATAAAGGCTGGCGTGTAAATGCTGATAGCTGCTTTATTCATAACAGCCAAAAAATGGAAACAACCAAAAAGTCTATTGACTGGCAAATGGACAAACAAAATGTGATATATCAATACAATAGAATATTACTCTGCAATAAACAGGAACAAACTGCTAATAGGTGGAATAACGTGGATGAAACTCAACATCATTATGCTAAATGAAAGAAGCAATACATATAAGAGCACATTCTGTATGATTCTATTTATATTACGTTCTGAAAAGTCAAATACAACATAGACATCAGATTTGTGGTTGCCTAGGGTAGAGACAGATTATAAAAGAGCACGGGGAAGTTTTTGCAGTGATAGAAATGTTCATATTTTGATCAAGGTGGTCATCATACTTTGACAAAACTCATCAAACTAGATACTCAATAAGGGTGAGTTTTACTCTATGAAAATTATCCCTCAAAAAAATCTGACTAAAAAAATAAAAAGTTCTCAGAGGGGAAAGCAGCTGAGAGGGATGACTAGGTGGAGCACAGCAGATTTTTTAGAGCAGTGAATATATTCTGTATGATACTGTAATAGTCCACAATGGGCAGCTGTCCCACTTATATGAGTGTCAAGATGGAGTCCTTATCTGAGTGTCCAAACTTGCAGTTTTGGACATTCTGGGCCCATACCAAGGGAGTTCCCATTACACTCCATTACTTTAGTCTTGGGCATATTGCCAATTGACTTAACTTTCATGGCTGACAGTGATTCCATACTGGATTCTCAAAGGGTGTCCAAAAAGTCCGCTCTGCTCTTGTTCTATACACATGCATTTATAAGAGCCCATAGTGCTGTGTAACACAAAGAGTGAATGCTAATAAGAGGAGAAGCTGTGGGAAACTGGGAAGAGTGTCTGGGAACTCTGTACTTTCCACTCAATTTTACTATGAATGTAAACCTTCTCTAACAAATAAAGCATATTAATTTAATCTTTTTTAAAAGAAAGAAAACATGGATGACAGACACAGACTACCTGACTTCAAATCCTGGCTCTGTCCCTTACATAGCTGTGTGAATTAAGCTAATGATTTATTCTCTGTTTTCTTGTCTATAACCTAGGGAGACTGTAATAACTATATCATAGGATTGTTTTGAGGATAAAATAAGTTAATATACAAAATTCCCTTAGAAACTTGCTACTAAAAGTATGGCTCTTAGACCAGCAGCATCCACACTCACCTGGGAGCAAGGTAGAAATAGAGAATTTCACATCTCATCTATAGAATCTGAAACTGCATTTTAATAAGATGCCCTGATTACTTATACATGTGTTAATGCACTATTTTATGTGAATGGTTCTCTCTAGGGTCAGGCAACACAGGTCCTCTGAGGAAAGCTTGATAAAACTGGCACTTCATTCTACTCTCCCAGAGATCTTTAAACTCTACTTCTCCCGGGGAAACTTTTGTTCTTGGACTCAGAAGATAAGGCAGAGGGCAAGTCAGGAAAGACATCTACCTAGTTTACCCGTTCCTCTCCTCTCTACCGCATATCCTTTTGCTCTCTACCCCAACCCTTCCTCTCTCAAAGAAAATCAATAAACATATCCTCGGGTAAGGAGTAAAAAAAAAAAAAAAAAAAAGTAGTTTTAAAAAAAGACTCAACTAGGAAGCCTCTTTGGCCATTACTTGCTACCCCTTCTCTCTCTCTCTCATTCCCCACCCCAGACAACAGTATAATGATTCCCAGAGGGAAAAGGGGGTGGGGGGAGTCAGAGGAGGGTAAAGAGGGGAAAATGGTGAAGGAGACTTAACTCTGCGTGGTGAACACAATACAAGATAAGGATGATGTATTATAGAATTGTACACCTGAAACCTATATAATTTTATTAACCAATGTCATCCCAATAAATTCAATAAAAAATTTAAAAAATAAAATAAAGCAAATAAAGTTTCAAATCCATGCACATTTACCATTAGTCTCTTTTCTTTGTCCATATTAAGTCTCAATAGGTGTTGTTGACTCACTTTGGCCAAACTTGCTATTTTTATAAAGAACAGGGAGGGTTTCAAGATGGCAGTGAAGGAGGTGGATCTTCCTGCCACCTACTCCCAGGGCCAGGCTGGAAATAAAACTAAATTGGGGAACATTCACCCAGAATTACCAACTGAGAAGCAGCTGAAGAGGAGACTTTTAACAACGAAAGGCTGAAACCCGAGAGACTGGTAGGGCGGCAGGGTCACAAGGGGCTGGCCCAGCTTCGCAGCCGGCAAGCTAAGGGCGGGGAGGGACGTCGCCGCCGCCGGGAGGGAGGCTCCCTGGGGGAGCGAGGCCCGACCCTAGGCTGGGCCGCCCAGCCCGCAGCATCGGAGCCAAGAACGGCGGCCCACGGAACAGCCAGCCATGAAAGGCAGCTGGGCTTCTGGCTCCCTGGGAGAGCTGCAGCCAGTTGGAAACAAAGCCACTTTTAAAAAAAGAAACAACAAAAAAAATCGCAGAGTGCAGGATTTTCGTTTGCGGCCCCTCCACCTGAGGCTTCAGCAGAGGGATGGCGGTGCAGGCTATAGTGGTCCGACTAGGGGCTGGCGGGGAGACATGGAAAAGTGGCAGCCAGGGGAAGTGAGACTGGTCACACACACACACACACACACACACACACACACACACACACACACACCCCCCACTACAGCCAGGGGAAGTGAGATTGGTCTCACACACACACACACACACACACACACACACACACACACACACACCCCACTACAGCCAGGGGAAGTGAGATTGGTCTCACACACACACACACACACACACACACACACACACACACCCCACTACAGCCAGGGGAAGTGAGATTGGTCTCACACACACACACACACACACACACACACACACCACTACAGCCAGGGGAAGTGAGATTGGTCACACACACACACACACACACACACACACCCCACTACAGCCAGGGGAAGTGAGATTGGTCACACACACACACACACACACACCCCCCACTACAGCAGCCCTTTTCCTAAGAGGTGCAGGCGCCTCCCAGCAGCAACAGCTTGGGAAAGACAAATATCCCACCATCGGGATACAGCTCGCCCCACCCGCAGGAATCCCACTTGCCCCCTCCCTGCTGTCCACATTTGGCTCTCATCCTGACCTCTGCGGAGGAGACAGCAGCAGAGGCCAAGCCCACAGATTTGAGCATCAGTGACTGGCTTTGGGGTGAAGCCATTTCCCTCCCTGTCTAGGGAGCCTGACTGGTGCTTCCCCCTCATAGGAGATCTGATAGAAACTCCCGGCTTCCAGCGGACCCCACTGGACTGCGTACAAGGGGCTCCCCGCTGTTGAGGTCAGGAAAATATTTCAGGAAAGTCTCAGACGAGTGGCTCTAGGACCAGGGAACACACCCACCATCTTCTCTGAAACCTGAAGGACACCTCTTCCTCATGGGACACCCGGAAGCCTCATACCCCCGAGTCCACCAAAAGCCCATTTAGAAATAGCCTTCTCAGTGACTAAATCTGACAGCTGGTTGGCAGGCGGAGGTGGGCGGAGGCAGAGCCTGAGGAGTCTTGGGACATTCACTGACCCATCTCTGGGCTCTTGCAGCCAGCAGGCGGGCCTGGAGTGAAGCTTGGTCCCTCCTGCAGGCAGCCATGCCCTGTGGAGGCTGCCGCACACGGACCGCTTGAAGCTCGGAACAGGCTCCTGAGAGCCAAGTGTGAAAAGCTTCAGACCGTGGCTGGCACCAAAGTACCTCCCGGAGGCCAAGGAACAGCAGACAAAACAGACAGCCTCAGTAAACATAAGAGCAGGATCCAAAGGGAGCTCTCAGGAATTCATCCCTGCAAAGATGAACTCCATTTCTTTCTTTCTTTTTTTGCATTATTTTCTTTTTCTTTTTTTGCTTCGTTATTTTTGTCTCTCTTTTTTCCTTCATCTCCCTTATTTTTCTCTTTTTCTTACTCTGTTTCTTCTTCTTTCTCCTTTCTCTTCTTTTTTCCCCTTTTCTTATTTTTTCTTTCTTCTCCTCTTTTTTCCTTTTTATCATTTTTTTCCTCCTCTTTTCTTTTATACCATTTTCTATTCCTATTCCTTATTCTTATTTTTTCTCTCCCTTCTGTTCTTTCATATTCTTTTTTCTTCCTCCTTTTTTCCTTCTCATATTTTTTCCTTTCATTTTCTTTTATTATTCTTGTTCTCTTTCCTCTTTTCTTTTATGGTTGTTTCTGTAGAGGTCTTTTGTATGTTTTTGTTGTTTGTTTTGTTTTCTTGTGTTTTGTTATATTTTTCTCTGTTAGCACCTGCACAACAGCTCGCATGACATGGTTAGGGTTGAGCCCGGTACTCAGCAAGCCTGAGGAAAGATTCCACTCACAAAAGGGAGAACAATAATCAAGACCCAATTACAACAGAAGAGCCCAAATAACCCACACAAGGGGCATTCCTGGAGCATCCAGCTCAGGAGGTCAAACAGACTGTACCACTGGGTCCCACAGGACACTTACTACAAAAGGCCACCCATGAAGACTGGGAAGCATAGAAATAAATACAAAGGGACAGCAAAAATGGGGAGACAAAGAAACAACCCCCAAATGAAAGAAATGGAGGACACTCCAGAAAAAGAGCTAAATGAAATGGAGGCAAGCTATTTATCAGACATAGAGTTCAAAGTAATGGTTATAAGGATGTTTAAGGAACTAAGGGAGAATTATAAAGAACTCAGTGGGAACTACAACAGCATGAAAAAGGAAATATAAACCATCAACAAGAACCAGTTGGAAATGAAGAATACCATACCTGACATTGAGAATACACTGGAAGGAATCAAAAGTAGACTGAATGAAGCAGAGGATCAAATCAGTGATTTAGAAGAAAGGAAAAACAAACAAACATTAGATCAGCAAAAAGAAAAAAATAATTAAAAAGCAGGAGGATAGTTTAAGGGAACTTTGGGACAACATAAAACATAACATCTGCCCCATAGACGTACCAGAATGAAAAGAATAGGAGCAAGGAATAGAGAACCTGTTTAAAGAAATAATGACAGAAAACTTCCCTAACCTGGTGAAGGAAAAAGTCACACAAGTTCGGGAAGCACAGAGAGTCCCAATCAAGATGAACCCAAAGAGACTCACTACAAGACACTTCATAATTAAAATGACAAATGGTAAAGACAAAGAAAGGATTTTAAAGGCAGCAAGAAAGATACAGAAAGTTATCTACAAGGGAGTTCCCATTAGACTGAACAGCTGATTTCTAAACAGAAACACTTCAGACCAGAAGGGATTGGCATGAAGTATTCAAAGTAATGAAAAGCAAAGACCTAAATCCAAGACTACTTTATCAAGCAAGGATATCACTTAAAATTGAAGGCAAAATAAAGAGCTTCCCAGACAAACAAAGGCTAAAGGAGTACATTACCACCATACCAGCACTGCAAGAAATGTTAAAGGGACTGCTTTAAGAAGAAGAAATCAAGAGAAAAAGGAATATGGATATAAAGAAAAAATGGCAATAAATAAGTACCTATCAACAATAACCTTAAATGTAAATGGACTGAATGCTCCAATAAAAATACATAAGGTAGCTGAATGGATAAGAAAACATGACCCATATATATGTTGTCTACAAGAGACCCACCTCAGTACAAAAAATTCACACAGACTGAAAGTGAAGGGATGGAAAAATATATTCCATGCAAATGGAAACAATAAAAAAGCTGGGGTAGCAATACTCATATCTGACAAAACAGACTTCAAAACAAAGGCCATACAAGAGACAAAGAAGGTCACCACATAATACGAAAGGGGTTGATCCAACAAGAAAATATAACCATTGTAAACAGATGCCCCCAACATAGGAGCACCTAAATATATTTTAAAACTCTGCTAAGACTTTAAGGGAGAGATAGATAGCAATAGTTATAGTAGGAGACTTTAACATCCCACTGACATCACTGGATATATCTTCCAGACAAAAAATCAACAAGGAAAGTAGAACCTTAAATGACACACCAGATCAGATAGATTTAATTGATATTTGCAGAGCATTTCATCACAAAGCAGCAGAATATACATTCATGTTAAGTGCACAAGGAACATTCTCAAAGATAGACCATGTGTTAGGACACAAAATAAGTCAAATTCAAGAGGATTGAAATCTTATCAAGCATCTTCTTGGATCACAATGGCATGAAACTAGAAATCAACAATAAAAAGACTCAAAAATATTCAAACACATGGAGGAAATAGCATGTTATTAAATAATGAATGGATTACCAATGAGATCAAGGAAGAAATTTAAAAATTCCTGGAAAGAAAGGAAAATGAACACACAACCCAAAATCTATGGGACACAGTGAAAGCAGTCCTAAGAGGGAAGTTCGTAGCATTACAGGCCTACCTTAAGAAACAAGAAAAAGCTCAAATAAACAATCTAACCCTACAACTGAAAGAATTAGAAAGAGAACAACAAGAAAAGCCCAGAGTAATTAGAAAAAAGGCAATAATAAAGATTATCATATAAATAAATGATATAGAGACTAAAAAAGCAATACAAAAGATCAATGAAACCAATAACTCGTTCATTGACAAGGTAAACAAGATTGATAAACCTTTAGCCAGACTTATCAAGAAACAAAGAGAGAGGACACAAATAAATAAAATCAGAAATGAAAAAGAAGAAGTAACAACTGACATCATAGAAATACAAAGAATTGTAAAAAATACTATGCACAACTATATGCCAACAATCTGGACAACCTGGGTGAAATGGAAAAATTCCTAGAAAAACACAATCTTCCAAAACTCAGGAAGAATCGGAAAAGCTGAATAAGCCAATAACAACTAATAAAATTGAAGCAGTAATAATAATTTAAAAATCCCAGCAAACAAAACTCCTGGACCTGATTGCTTCTTCACAGGCAAATTTTACCAAGCATTCAGAGAACTAACAACTATCCTCCTCAAACAATTCCCAAAAATTCAAGAGGAGGAAACATTTCTGAGTTCCTTTTTTGTTTTTAAATATATTTTTATTGTTCACATTACTGGAGATGTCCCCCATTTCCCCCCCCTAACCCCCTCAGCCCAGCCCCTACACCCCCCAGGCCTTCACCACCTTATTTTCTGTGTCCATGGGCTATACATATAAGTGTATAAGTTCTTTGGTTTATCTCTTCTGCCCCCCTTGTCCACCCACCCCCGAGATATGTCAGTCTGTCTCATGCCTCTGTACCTCGGGTCTTATTTTGTTGGCCAATTCATTTTGTTCATTAGATTCCACAAATAAGTGAGATCATGTGATATTTGTCCTCTGATTGGCTTATTTCACTTAGCATAGTTGTCTCCAGGGCCATCCATGCTGTCTCAAAAGGTAAAAGATCCTTTTTTAAAAAAAGATGCATAGTATCCCATTGTGTAAATTTACCCGTTTTTTTATCCCCTCATCTACTGATGGGCACTTGGGCCAAGCTCTTTTTACAAAGCCACCATTATCCTCACTTCAAAAATAAAAACACTACAAAAAAGAAAATTACTGGCCAATATCTCTGATGAACACAGATGCTAAAATCCTCAACAAAATATTAGCAAATCAGTCCAGCAATACATTGAAAAGATCATACACCATGACCTAGTAGGATTTATCCAGGGAAGCAAGATTGGTTCAATATTCCCAAAGCAATAAATGTGATACATCAGATAAACAAAATGAAGGATAAAAATCACATGATCATAACAATAGATGCAGAAAAATCATTCAACAAAATCCAGCACCCATTTATTAAAAACTCTCAGCAAAGTGGGAATAGAGGGAACATACCTCAACATAATAACATAATAATAGGTTAAGCAGCAATAGATAACTGTAACATGCCCCTCTTTCACAGATTGAGAAACCAAAACAAAAATATGAGACACAGATGTTGAGTGATTTGCCTATGATCATACTAATAGTAAGGGGTTAAATTGGGATTTGAAACCACAATATGAGCTCTCACCCACTACACTGCACTGCATCTCATCCTTCCAGCAATCTCACAAGAAAAACAACCTAAAGCTTATGCTTGACTATTTGAGGTTGGGAAGTAGATTCAGTTTACAGATCAAGCCTCTTCGTAAACTAACTGTTTAACATTAAGCCCTATTGACTTCCTGTGCAAACATCATCTTATTGATGATGCTCCCCAACTAGAAACAAACTAGTGGCCACTTAAACTCTTCAAATAGGCATTTATTATGTAATTTCCACAAAATTATTCGAAATTTGGTGCAATTCACGGGGGGGGGGGGGAAGAGGTTTAATAAATAATTCTTCTTGTATATATTACAAATACTATTATATATTTGTTTTTCTATATATTGCAAAGCAATTTACTTAAAAACTGTGCCCTTTAAGAAAACCAATTTGACCTTTTTAAACTCCCATGCTATCACTGATGTTGGAGGAGCATCATTTATGCTTTAGGGCAGGGTGGGGAATATCTGACCCAAGAAATCATTTGGCCCTGCCAAGGCAACCACAGGTGGGACTTGAAATTCAATAAATCGAGGAGTTTTTTTCATAGCTAATTTTTAAGTTGATAATTTTGTATGGCCCACAAATGATGTTATAAGTATCCAAATGGCCCTTGGCAGAAAAAAGGTTCCCCACGCCTGCCTTAGGGAGATATAGTCACAGAGGCATTTGTGAAGGAAGGAAATGAGAAAGAAAAAGGGAGGGCAGGAGGAATGGAAAATCCCCAATCACTTTAATTCTCACATCTGCCATTTATGCAGCTGTCCTTCATCTCTCTTAAGATGTTATGGCCATGACAACACATGGTATGTACGCTCTGGGGTAGTGAGCTCATCCAAAAGGCCTCCTTGACTGCAGCAGACTAAGAAATGACATCACCAGGGAAGAGTCCACTTTCTGGATGTTTGTTGACAGCTCTGAGTCTATCATCCCAGAAGCAGACTCTGAAATCTTTTTGTACCAATAGGATCCCTTTAAGATCATACTTATAACCTCAACCCTAATCCAAGCCACCATCTCTCACACTCAAATTACTACAATAAATTTCAATCTATCAACAAGCAGGATGTTACATGACAGAATGACTGAGACAATTCCATCATTTTCTTTGAACTGGGGTCCTAATCATGGGTCTAGTCTTGACTTCCAGACCCACCACTACCAATCCAATGAAACCATTAAACGAGCTTTCTGTCCTGTTCTAGGTTCATTCATCTTCAGCCCAAAAAAGGATGCCATTCCTGGGTGGTTTTTTGATTAATGCTTGGTTAAATAATCCAGATACCCATGTCTTCAGTCTCACCCAAAAGAGTCCCAAACACTGCCCAGCCCATGTACAGAACTTGCAGAGATTGTATGTCTGTGGCTAAGGCTCACACAGGGACCCTCTTTCCCTCCTTAGGTCTGTTTATTCTTGGCCTCTTAGACCATATCAGTCACCAAGATCAGCATTCTGACCAGTAACACCCACTCCACTCCCCACACAGCTTCCAGCAGAGAAGCAAGACAATCAGTTCTTGCTGAGAGCAACTTTCAGTCCTCCTTGTTCTACATAAAAGCCACAACTTTAGAGGAATCCTCCAGATTCCTTTCCAGTAATTCTAAAAGAAAACACTTTTAATCCTTTGTCCTTCCTTTCATACTCAAAGCCTAATTTTTCAAAAGGGGCCTCCCTTACATGATTTCAAAAGGCCTCATGTCTATGAGGAGGATACTATGTTTCCCAGAAAAAAATTCAACCAATGATCCTTCATTTTATCCAATTCAAAGAAGAAATCTGACAGTGTTGTTTTTTAATTTTCCTTTCCACTGTTTTAACTTGTTTTTGTTGTCTCCATTTTACAGTATGAGAAAGGGAAGAAAAGAAGAGAAACTAATAATGGCTAGTGACAAACAATTCATTATAATGTCTCTAAAATATGGAGTCTAAGATACAACTTTTTAGACGATTAGAAAATGAGCAGATTCTAAAATTTTATTAAAAAGTCCCTATTATACCAATTCAAAATTTTCATTTTTGGTTATGAAAACTTCTAAGAAAAGAGAATGGTTAAGATAAATATTGTTATATTAGATACTCCCAAAAAGGCATGTGTAGTTAATGAAAGGTCACTAGACTCTTGACTGACAGTTAACTGGCTGAGTAACTAGTTTCCCAGAACAAGTTTTCATTACACTGAAGTTTATCAGAAAACTGACTAAGAATCTTAGTAATGTTTATTTCTTTCCAGAAAGAGGCTGTGAATTAATTATATCATGCAGATAGGTTCTCTTCCAGGTTTGGAACAATTTTAATTTTTTTTTATTAATAGATTTTATTTTTAGGACAGTTTTAGATTTACAAAATAACTGAGAAGATAGCACACAGGGTTTTTAATAAGCCAGACCCAGTTTCTCCAGTCTTTACATCTTACCTTGGCATGGTATATTTGTTACAGTTAATGAACCAATGTTGAAAAATTATTATTAACCAATTCCATAACTTATTCAGATTTCCTTGGTTTGCTTTTTTAATTCTCACCTGAAGATATGTTTTTATTGATTTTAGAGAGAAGAGGGGGAAGAGAGAGACAGAGACAGAGAAACACTGATGTGAGAGAGAAACATCGATCTGCTTGCCTCTGGTACGTGCCCCAACCAGGGATCAGACCCACAACCTTTTGGTGCACGGGACAGTGTTCCAACCAACTGAGCCACCCAGCCAGGGCAGATTTCCTTAGTTTTTTTCCTAATGTTATTTTTGTGTTCCAAGATTTATTCCTGGATACATTACATTTGGTTATCATATATCCTCAGGCTTCTCTTGATTGTTAACAGTTTCTCAGACTTTCCTTTTTATAACCTTGATTGTTTTGAGAAGTACTAGTCAAGTATATTGTAGGATGTCCCTCTATTGGAATTTGTCTGATGTTTTTCTTGTAAATAAACTAGGGTTATTGATCTCTGAGAAAAAGATCACAGAGGTTAAGTACCATTTTCTTAATTTCATATTATACTATCAATATGAGGTGTGACTTTGATCACTTGGCTGAGGTTGTGTCTGTCAGGTTTCTCTGCTGTGAAGTTATTTATTTTCCCCCCTTTTCATGCCATACTCTTTGAAAGAAAGTCACTGTGTGCAAGCCACATTTAAGGAGTGGGGAATTATGCTCCACCTTTTTTAGGGTGATATATCTACATAATTTATTTGGAATTCTTCTATGTGAGAGAATTTGTCTATTCTCCCCCATTTATTAATTTATTCACTCATTTGTAGCAGTATGACTCATGGATATTTATTTATGCTTTGAGTTATAACTCAATACTACTTTATTTTGTTGCTTACATTTTTCCAGTTTTGGCCATCGGAGACTTTTTAACTAGGCTCTTGTGTCCCTTTAACATACCCCCATCATTGTGAAGGTTTTGGGTTTTGGAGGCCATTTTTTTTCCTGCACTTTCTTACTTCCCTGTATGACAAGATGCTTCAAGATCATTGTGTATATTTCTGTGCCAGTCATAAAATCAGACATTTTTCCAAGGAGTCCTGTTTAGTTTTATTGGAGAGCAGGATTAGAAACCAAGAGACTTATTGCTACTAGGATGTCATTTCTTTTAAACATGTTAATTTTTCAAAAAGAACCCTAAAGGTCATTTTCCAAGGAAACCTGGATATTAATATTCTCCCAATGGGATTCTACATCACCTGACCACATCCACCTGGACAGAGTGGGTGAGTTTCAAGGGAACATAACTAGATTTAGCAAGCGAGTATATGAAGCCCAAATTTCTCCCAACACCCATTGCTCACCTCCACTAACCCCAATGTCATTCTGAGCTTGAATCAGTTACTGATAAATTTTTTGCAATGAATATACAAGATCAGCCTCACACTTCCTGCTATACTCTCCATTTCCTATGGCCCAGAATTTGATGGGAGTGAGGAGAATTTTACCAAGTCAGCAGTTCCCCTTTGGTCCATCCATCCCCCTCCCTGAACCACATTACAGAAATCAGTGGTTTTCCTCAAGTCAGTGACTTCCTCTTTTTCTGGGGTGTTTAACTCTAGGACAACAATCCTCCCTCTGATCATCTTTCTCCAATACTGGTTGACTTGGTGCTCAGAAACCTGGGTTCTCCTACTCTATAGGCAGGGAGTGGTAGGGCTGATATGGTAATGTTTTGCAGAACAAGTAACAGCTCAGGACCAGACCCCTATTCCTGATCCCATCTGGATAGAGGCATAGAGCCTCAGTCTTTTCCTCTTTTGCTCCTGCTCCCCAGGAACTCAGGCATTCACACCCTGCCTCCTGGGGACGTAGGGTATTAGGTCACAGAAGTGGATTTTGCTAGATACCAAAAAAGAGAACTCAGGGGCATCAGTGGAAAGAAGGAGCTTCCATTGCACAGAAAACATCAGGGAAGTAGATGGTGTGTCCATGATGGATTCTTCCTCCCCTTACCTCCAGAAACTGGATAATGCCCAGAATCAGGGAGGGTGGCTATATACTCTCCTCCACCAATATGAAGCTCTTGCTCCTAGCAACACGGGGGAAAGGCAGAATTTGTAAGTGGAGCCAGCCAGCCCTCAGGAGAGGTAGGGGCAGCCAGACTGCCACTGGGAGTGAGACTTTTCACTGGCTTGGAAAGAGCCTAGGGTGGGGATCTCCCTCCAAGCATCCAGCCTGCCCTTGGGGGCTGGCCCCTTGCATCACAGACTGCACAGAAAACCCAATGGTTAGGCCCCCACATCCCTGTGAGAATCCAGATGCCAGTTTCCTTACCCCCTTCAGCCCTCACTTTCTGCAGGGACCCTGGCATGCACCTCTCATTTAAAAAAAAAAAAATTCTCAATGAAAATTCAAGACAAGCCAAAGTTCCTATTGTTAGAAACCAACTGCTAGCTTTTCATGCTTCACAACTCAGACCACCTTAAAAAGTTTATTAGGCGCAGCCGGGTGTGGCTCAGTGGTTGAGCGTCGACCTAGGATCCAGGCGATTAGGGTTCGATTCCTGGTCGGGGCACATGCCCAGGTTGTGGGCTCAATCAACGACTCTCTCATCATTGATGTCTCCATCTCTCTCTCTCCCTCTCCTTTCCTCTCTCTGAAATCAATGGGGATGTGTTTAAAAAAAAAAAAAAAAAAAAGTTTATTAGCCCTAGCTGGTTTGGCTCAGTCATTAGAGTGTAGGCCCATGGACTGAAGGATCATGGGTTCGATTCCAGTCAAGGGCACATACCTCAGTTACAGACTCAATCCCTGGCCCAGTTGGGTCCCATGCAGGAGGCAACCAATTGATGTGTCTCTCTCACATTGATGTTTCTCTCTCTGTGTCTCTCCTCCTCCCTTCCATTCTTTCTGAAAAATCAATGGAAAAAATATCCTCGGGTGAGGATTTAAAATAAAATAAAATTTTAAAAGTTTACTAAACCTCTCAAGTGAACGATTTGCTTTTCATGGGGTCTTGTGAGTGGTTTTGACAGACCAGAAATAAATAAATCTACTCCCTATTTTAAGTAACTTTCTCTGACTGGGACTTTCAGTGACATTGGATGCTGATGCCCCTATATCTTTAGAAATCTCTAACCTCAATGTGCAAACAAGTACACACTCTCAGGATTGTGTGTCTGCACAGAGGAATGACTGTCAGGCTCAGTGTGCTGTTGCATTCTGGTGCTGACTCTGCCTCTGTGAAAACTCAGGTAAGTCACTTAACTCATTCATTCAACATATAATTAATAAGCATCAACAATATGCTAGACATCGGGATAATTTCCTCATCTGCAAAACAAAGGAATCAAACTGGAAAACTCTGAAAATTCTATGATCCAAATTAAGTCCATAATCTGTAGATACTGTGGTCTGATGGCAACTTCACAACTCTTACTCTGGGCACAAAAATTGTATTTGTTCTTCTCAGGATAATGGTGGGAAAAGGTGAACCAAACCAAACTTTAAGAATCACCATTTCTGTCTTACCATTTTAATTTTAAAGCAAATATTTATTTTCTAGAATATGACCCAATAAAACCTCGGTGGTTTTATTGTCTAGATCAAAGCTTTACATATTTTTCCCTCAACCAATAAAAACTTTCAGGAGAAAGGCACATGTATTGCTTTGTACCCTGAAAGATGGCACAAGATTTGAGGAAGCTGGAGGCATTCCATGGCAGTTGATTCCACCTGAAGTAAAAAGGAGTACTTATAATAATGGTTATTATCCAAAAGCCCTCCGCCTTCACCTTTACCATGTTTAGATTTATATAGAATTCAGACCCTGAGACCCTTGGACCTCTCGGTCAAATTAAAGATATAAAAATCAATTAGTGAAGAAATGTTTTTAGGAGAGCTGTTGCCAGGCTATGAATATCCACCCACTCTGACATCCCACCATCCCCACCTAATGTTTTTTTGGGGGGGATGGGCAGTTAATTTATCTTTATTGTTGAAAGTATTACAGATATTCCCCTTTTTTTCTCCATTGATCCCCTCCACCCCGGATCCACCCCCCTCCCAGGCCTTCACCACACTATTGTCTGTGGCCATGGGTTATGCATATATGCACGTAAGGTCTTTGATTAATCTCTCCCCACCCACTCCCCCACCCCCGCCTTCACACTGAGATTCATCAGTCTGTTCCATGCTTCTATGTCTCTGGATTTATTTTGTTCCTCAGTTTATTTTGTTTATTAGATTCCATATATGAGTGAAATCATGTAAAACTGAGTCAGGAAGAATCAGAAAACCTGAATAGGCTAATAACAACCGATGAAATCAAAGCAGTAATAAAAAAAAACTCACAACAAACAAAAGCCCTGGTCTGGACAGCTTCACAGGGGAGCTTTCAAATTATTTAAATTGTAGGGTTAGATAGTTCACTAAAAATTTTTCTTGCTTTTTGAGATAGGGCTGTAGTGCTATGAACTTCCCTCTTAGGACTGCTTTCGCTGTATCCCATAGATTTGGGGTTGCTGTATGTTCATTTTCATTTGTTTCCAGGAAGATTTTGATTTCTTTCTTGATCTTATGGGTAACCCATTCATTGTTTAATAACATGTTATTTAGCCTCCATGTGTTTGAATGTTTTTGAGTGTTTTTAACTATAGTTGATTTCTAATTTCATGACCTTGTGACCTGAGATGCTTGATACAATTTCAATCTTCTTGAACTTGTAGAGACTGGTTTTGTGTCCTAATATATGGTCTAGCTTTGAGAATGACCCATGTGTATGCACTTGAGAGAAATGTATATTCTGCAGCTTTAGGGTGAAATGTTCTATAAATATCAATTAAATCCATCTGATCTAGTGTGCCATCCAGAGTCACTGTTTCTGTGTTGACTTTTTCTCTGGAAGATCTATCTAGTGAAGTCAGTGGGGTGTTCAAGTCCATGACTAGGACTGTTGATCTCTCCCTTAAAGTCCTTAAGGTTATTATTGATAGGTCCTTACTTATTGCAATTTTAATTCTTTATGCCTATGTTTCTCTATTTCTTATTATTACAGCAGTCCCTTTATGATTTCTTGCAATGCTTCTATTTCTACTTCTAATTACAACAGTCCCTTTAACATTTCCTGTCATGCTGGTTTGGTGGTGATAAACTCCTTTAGCCTTTTTTTTTTTTTTTTTGTGCCTGGGAAGCTCTTTATTTCATCATCTATTTTTGAATGATAGCCTTGCTGGATAGAGTAGTCTTGGTTTCAGATCCTTGTTTTGCATTACCTTGAATACTTCACGCCATTCCCTTCTGGCCTGTAGAGTTTCTGATGAGAAGTCAGCTGACAGCCTCATGGGAGCTCCTTTGTAAGTAACAGATTGCTTTTCTCTAGCTGCCTTTAATATTCTCTCTCTGTTTTGAATTCTTGGCATTTTAATTATGATGTGTCTGGGCATGGATGTCTTCGGATTCTTCTTGCTTGGGACTCTCTGTGCCTCCTGAATTTGTGTGACTTTTTCCTTCACCAGATTAGGGAAGTTTTCTGCCATTATTTCTTCAAACAGGTTCTCTAACCCTTGCTTACTTTTGACCTCCCCTGGCACTCTATGATGCGAATATTGTTACGTTTCATGTTGTCCCACAGCTCCCTTAGACTGTCCTCCTGTTTTTAAAATTTTTTTCTTTTTGCATCTCTGATTGTGATTTTTTTTCTACCGTCTTCTAATTCACTGATCTGATCCTCAGCTTCCTCTAATCTGCTGTTTATTCCTTCCAATGCATTCTTTCTGCTATGTCATTCTTCATTTCCTTCATAGTTTCTGTATCTTTTTTCATGCTGTTAAGCATCCTTACAATCAGTATTCTGAACTTTATATCTGATAGACTGCTTATCTCCATTTCATTCAGCTCTTTTCTGGAGACTTCTCTTGTTCTTTCACTTGGGCTTGCTTTTTTGTGTTGTGTTTTGTTTTGTTTTTGTCTCTCCATTTTTGGCTGCTTATTTGGGTTTGTTTCTATGTATTAGGTAGGCCTGCTAGGGCTCTCAGTCTTTTTAGAAGGTCTCTGGTGCAGGCCAATGTCAGATGCTCTTTGTGACTGGCCTTGAGTACCTTGTTTGGAGCTATCAACAACCCTTGGCTTGAGGTCCCCTCTGTTGGGGCTGGGTGCATTTGGACAGGACCAAGGTGCACACCAAAGTCTGCTTTTCCAAGGCCTGGGTCCAGAAGCACATCAGGCAAAGACTCAAAGCACTCTGAGGTCTGCCTGTGCCTGCAGGCTGATTAATCTGATTCTCTTAATGAGCCTCAGACTATAGAAACTCCACAGGGTGGAGCAGATGGTTGTTATCAGTCTCTTAATGAGCTTCAGGCTGTAGAAACCACCAGGTAAGGCAAGAGGTTTTCCAGCAGGGTGGGGCAATTGCTTCCCCCTCAGACAAAAACTGCTTGGAAGGTAAATGTCTGCCTCTGCAGTATGGGGAAATGACTGGGCACAGGAATCCAGAGGAGTGCCCTCTGAGCTCTGTCTCCAGAATCCACAATCCTAGATACTCCTCACACAGCTCCAGTCCACTCTGTCCTCCCTCTGCCAGAGCCCAAAGTAAGTGGCTGCACACAAAGCATTGGCTCTTTAAGAGGGTTCCTGCATTTCCAGCCATCTCTCCCTGACAGACAGCAAAGTGGCTGCTTTTCACAGCCAGATGTTATATGGGCACCTTTCTCAGTTCTGGTGCTCTTGGCTAGGATTTAGGCCCCAGAGTCCCCAGTGGGAACCCCCCATAGCTGAGGTATCCCTCTGGACGTTCAGCTGCTGCGTGTGGGAGCCCAGCAAGCCCCATACTTCCTACCATTCTCTATGTGGTCTCCACTTTTCCTCCTTGGTTATGAGGGTGCTCTCCAGCTAGTCTTTAGTTGCAGTTGATTATTCAGGATGGTTTTTCTATATTTTAGTTGTAATTCCAGTTTGGCCCTGGGAGAGTGTCAGTGTAGCTCCCACTCAGTCCACCACCATCTTTAATCTCCCCACCTAATGGGTTTTTAAATGTGTGCCCTGAAGTAGTGAGACAAAAAAGGCAGGAATCCAACTGATGGCTGAGAAAGTGCAAATGGAGTGTGAACAGGGGTCTGACTCCTGCCTGGGAAATCTAGAAGGTGGACTGACTAAAAGTATTTGGCATCAGGGTTATGAGAACATGGCTACATAAAGATGGGCCTGCATTCTCAAAACCTGTCTGAACAAGATGTGAATTATTTCTGAGGTTCAAATGTGGGAAAGAGAGACAGCTTGGGATATTTTTGGGTCCTGTCAGTTAAGACCACTTTACATTAGAGAGAAGCAAAAAGTGTCTGAAATAGTCCTGGCTGGTGTGGCTCAGTTGGCTGGAGTGTTGTCGTGTGCCCTGAAGGGTTGAGGGTTCGATTCCTGATCAGGGCACGTGCCAGGAGGCAGCCAATTGATGTCTCTCTCTCACATGGATATTTCTCTCTCTCCCCCTCTTCCTCCTCCTCCTCTCTCTCTATAATAATGAAAAACATATCCTTGGGTGAGATTTTTTTTTTTAAGTCCCTGGAATATATCACCAGATATCCAAGGGCTGAGGATGGAGTTGCAAGAGTTTGCCTAAAGTAATAGAGATGCATCTCTCCAGGACAAAAGGGATACAGGACACAGATGCAAGGAACTTCTGAAAATCATATAAAAGCATCAATTTGAAAAATTGACTTTTCACCATCTTCTAAGCCCAGAGGACACCATGTGCTAAAGAACTGTCCTTACCTCTCCTTAACCTTCAACCATGACTGTGGGTGACAACAGCTTTTGAATGGGAAGAACTATGGCAGAGAAAAAGAAGAAAGCAGAAGGACCAAGTTTCCATTTTCCATGACAAGTCAGGTTCAGAGTTTGGATATTCTAATTAGTGAATTAAGACCTTTTTATCTGACTAAAAGTTCATTCCCTAAAAATGAACTAGAAAGCCATGAGAGCAGCCTGGATTTCTGTCCAGGCAAAAGGAAGGAGTAACCCTACTGAGTAAAGTTTAATGAGATGGTGGGAGACAAAAATAGCTGAATTTGATCACAATCCACAAGTGTTATTTGTTCGATACATTGTACAAGGCTCTAACAAGTAACATCAATCTCAGTAGGAAGCTGTAATGTGACCACTCTGGACACCACTGCCCACCCCACACCACTTTCATCAGAATGGAATGACTTTTCTATTTAAGTATTAAACAGTAACTGGAATTTGAGGCTCCTCCACCAGACAGCCCCTCCTCCTATTCTCCTACTGTCTTACAGAGAAAAATCAAACTCACTCTTAAGTTTTGGAATCAATTTATCCTTTAGAAAAGAGGGTTAACTACTGGAAAGTGAGAAGCACCTATAGCAATCTTCTAATCCACCAACACTAGCCCCTCCTTTATGTTTTTATTCATATAGAAAATCAACTGTGATATCATTACATAAAAATAATTATAAGAAATATTTTTGTATATTTTCTCTTTTTTCTAAGCATTAATTATATTTTTCTATAAAAAATACGCAAAATATAAGCTAAAATGTACAAACTTTACATGTATGCAGCAAATATATGTAAATGTGTAACAAACTATACACACATATGATGAACAGAATTAGTCTACATTTGTATGTGATTTTCACACAAAAATTATAAAGTCTATTATTTTATAAGATTTTTTAAATGTTCACAGTGTATTGCTAATATTTTTCTTTATTACATGTTCTGCTACTATAGAATTTTATCTGCATTGTGAAAGATAATAAAGTGCACAAAGTATAAATGTAGAGCTTAATGAACTGTCATAAAAAGAACACAGATGTGACCCCTCCCCTCCCAGTTCAAGAACATAAGCAACACTCTGGAAGAGACACACACACTCACACACACTACATACACTCTCACACATATATGTCCTTTCCTGATCACAATTTGATGTCCCCTCAGCAGGAACCATGATCCAGACTTTGATAGCACTCACTTTCTTGTTTTTCTACCAAAACAATATAGTTTAATTTTGCTGGTTTTGAATATATAATGTTCAAAATACTATAATACCCAGTGAGTATTTTGCTGTGTTTGACTTCTTTCATTGAAAATTATGTCTTAAAGATTCATCCATGTTGTTTTATGTATCTGTGGTTCATTCAGTTTTATATATTCCATGGAATGAATTGTCATCCATCCTACTTCTAATGAATATTTGGCCTCACTACAAACAATTCTGCTATGAATCTCCTTGTACATGTGATTCGTGTACATGTGTCCTGGTGTACATAACATGTATTTTTGTGAGATTTCTAATAGGGGAATTGTGAGGTCATGGGGTAGGTTTAACTTTAGCTTTATTAGATTCTGCTAAACTTTTGTTTCAAAATAATGATCCCAATTTACACTCTTCTCCACATAGAAGTGGATTACAGTTATCATCACTCTATAGCTTCACCATACTTTGTATTGTCAGACTTTAGCTTTTGCCAATATGATGGATGTGTATTTATGTCATCATTTTAATTAGTATGCCTTTGATTGTTAGTGAAGTAGAACCCCTTTTCATATGTTTATTGGCTATTTGGGTTTCATTTTTCATGAAATGTTTGCTTAGGTCTTTCCCATTTTCCTAGCAAGCTATCTTTTCCTTATTGGGTGGGTGAATGATATAGAGAGACTCTATGTACTCTCTTTGCAACTTTTACATGAGTCTAAAATGTTTTCAAAATAAAAAATTTTTTAAGTAAGAAACTGTGTTAAGGCAAAAATATGTATCTATTATTATTGCAAAGTTTCTGAAAAACCTACCCTTGCTTTTAATTTTCTATTATAAACTAAGCTGCTTTTCCAATTGTTTTACATACAAATGTGCAGATAATTATAAAAGACCAAGACCCAGCCTTAATTTGCCCCCATCCTTAAGAACATTTACTAAGGCCTCCCATTTCCTATGGGGTGCTGTGTACAGATCTGGGAAGAAAGAGTTTGGACTTCAGGAAGCTTTAAATATTTACCAAGGTTAATGGATGATAGACCCAGCCCTTAAGACAAAGTTTTCTAATTAGTTTGTCTGTGGTTCTGGAGAATCTATAATTTGTTATTCAAATTACATCCTCTACTTTAG